>NC_092228.1:25972388-26047388 GCF_036320965.1 Panulirus ornatus
AGGTCACACTGTGTGAGGGAGGATATAAGTAGAGGGAGGAGGTCACACTGTGTGAGGGAGGATATAAGTAGAGGGAGGAGGTCACACTGTGTGAGGGAGGATATAAGTAGAGGGAGGAGGTCACACTGTGTGAGGGAGGATATAAGTAGAGGGAGGAGGTCACACTGTGTGAGGGAGGATATAAGTAGAGGGAGAGGGTCACACTGTGTGAGGGAGGATATAAGTAGAGGGAGAAGGTCACACTGTGTGGGGGAGGATATAAGTAGAGGGAGGGGGTCACACTGTGTGAGGGAGAATATAAGTAGAGGGAGGAGGTCACACTGTGTGAGGGAGGATATAAGTAGAGGGAGGAGGTCACACTGTGTGAGGGAGGATATAAGTAGAGGGAGGAGGTCACACTGTGTGAGGGAGGATATAAGTAGAGGGAGAGGGTCACACTGTGTGAGGGAGGATATAAGTAGAGGGAGGAGGTCACAGTGTGTGAGGGAGGATATAAGTAGAGGTAGGAGGTCACACTGTGTGAGGGAGGATATAAGTAGAGGGAGAGGGTCACACTGTACAGCTCCTCCAGCTCTGGGGTCATGCACCAGTACCTTCTGTACTGGGGGTCATGCTACAACCTGGGTTTTATCACAACTCGTATACTGAGTGAATGCTACAACCCCTGGGGTCATAATACAACCCGTGTACTGGGCTTATGCTACAACCCCTGGGGTCATAATACAACCCGTGTACTGAGCTTATGCTACAACCCTGGTCATGGCTATCGATCATGTACCATCATATAACCATCCAACTTCAGGAACACATCAACCATCTCAATATACAACCAATCATAAGCTTTACTGAAACACGGCAGTTGTCACAACCCCAGATGTGCACAACCTCACTGCTGACACACGGCAGTTGTCACAACCCCAGATGTGCACAACCTCACTGCTGACACACGGCAGTTGTCACAACCCCAGATGTGCACAACCTCACTCCTGACACATGGCAGTTGTCACAACCCCAGATGTGCACAACCTCACTGCTGACACATGGCAGTTGTCACAACCCCAGATGTGCACAACCTCACTGCTGACACATGGCAGTTGTCACAACCCCAGATGTGCACAACCTCACTGCTGACACACGGCAGTTGTCACAACCCCAGATGTGCACAACCTCACTGCTGACACATGGCAGTTGTCACAACCCCAGATGTGCACAACCTCACTGCTGACACATGGCAGTTGTCACAACCCCAGATGTGCACAACCTCACTCCTGACACACGGCAGTTGTCACAACCCCAGATGTGCACAACCTCACTGCTGACACATGGCAGTTGTCACAACCCCAGATGTGCACAACCTCACTGCTGACACACGGCAGTTGTCACAACCCCAGATGTGCACAACCTCACTGCTGATACCTGTATATGCAGCAGGCCACACTGTACCTGACTCTCACACATCTGCTTCAAATATCATTGTCTTGTATCATGAGAACAAATACTGTACATTACTTCCATGACATGTAGCAACGTGGTACACTGTAGCAACGTGGCACACTGTAGCAACGTGGCACACTGTAGCAACGTGGTACACTGTAGCAACGTGGTACACTGTATCAACGTGGTACACTGTAGCAACGTGGCACACGACGCCAATGCTGTAGCACTGTAGCAACGTGGTACACTGTAGCAACGTGGTACACTGTAGCACGTGGTGTACTGTAGCAACGTGGTGCACTGTAGCAACGTGGTACACTGTAGCAACGTGGTATACTATTGCAACGTGGTGTACTGTAGCAACGTGGTACACTGTAGCAACGTGGTACACTGTAGCAACGTGGTACACTGTAGCAACGTGGTACACTGTAGCAACGTGGTGTACTGTAGCAACGTGGTACACTGTAGCAACGTGGCACACTGTAGCAACGTGGTACACTGTAGCAATGTGGTACACTGTAGCAACGTGGTGTACTGTAGCAACGTGGTGTACTGTAGCAACGTGGCACACTGTAGCAACGTGGCACACTGTAGCAACGTGGTACACTGTAGCAACGTGGTGTACTGTAGCAACGTGGTGTACTGTAGCAACGTGGTACACTGTAGCAACGTGGCACACTGTAGCAACGTGGTACACTGTAGCAACGTGGTACACTGTAGCAACGTGGTACACTGTAGCAACGTGGTACACTGTAGCAACATGGTGTACTGTAGCAACGTGGTACACTGTAGCAACGTGGCACACTGTAGCAACGTGGCACACTGTAGCAACGTGGTACACTGTAGCAACGTGGTGCACTGTAGCAACGTGGTACACTGTAGCAACATGGTACACTGTAGCAACATGGCACACTGTAGCAACGTGGTGTACTGTAGCAACGTAGTACACTGTAGCAACGTGGTGTACTGTAGCAACGTAGCACACTGTAGCAACGTGGCACCCTGTAGCAACGTGGTGTACTGTAGCAACGTGGTGTACTGTAGCAACGTGGTACACTGTAGCAACGTGGCACACTGTAGCAACATGGTACACTGTAGCAACGTGGTACACTGTAGCAACGTGGTGTACTGTAGCAACGTGGTACACTGTAGCAACGTGGTACACTGTAGCAACGTGGTACACTGTAGCAACGTGGCACACTGTAGCAACGTGGTACACTGTAGCAACGTGGTACACTGTAGCAACGTGGTGTACTGTAGCAACGTGGCACACTGTAGCAACGTGGCACACTGTAGCAACGTGGCACACTGTAGCAACGTGGTACACTGTAGCAACGTGGTGCACTGTAGCAACGTGGTACACTGTAGCAACATGGCACACTGTAGCAACGTGGCACACTGTAGCAACGTGGCACACTGTAGCAACGTGGCACACTGTAGCAACGTGGCACACTGTAGCAACGTGGTGCACTGTAGCAACGTGGTACACTGTAGCAACATGGCACACTGTAGCAACGTGGCACACTGTAGCAACGTGGCACACTGTAGCAACGTGGTACACTGTAGCAACGTGGTACACTGTATCAACGGGGTACACTGTAGCAACGTGGCACACTGTAGCAACGTGGCACACTGTAGCAACGTGGCACACTGTAGCACGTGGTGCACTGTAGCAACGTGGTGCACTGTAGCACGTGGTGCACCGTAGCACGTGGCACACTGTAGCAACGTGGTGCACTGTAGCAACGTGGTACACTGTAGCAACGTGGTGCACTGTAGCAACGTGGTACACTGTAGCAACGTGGCACACTGTAGCAACGTGGTGCAATGTAGCTACGTGGTGCACTGTAGCAACGTGGTACACTGTAGCAACGTGGTGCACTGTAGCAACGTGGTACACTGTAGCAACATGGTGCACTGTAGCAACGTGGTGCACTGTAGCAACGTGGTACACCGTAGCAACGTGGTGCACTGTAGCAACGTGGTGCACTGTAGCAACGTGATGCACTGTAGCAACGTGGCACACTGTAACAACGTGGTGCACTGTAGCAACGTGGTACACTGCAGCAACGTGGTACACTGTAGCAACGTGGTGCACTGTAGCAACGTGGCACACTGTAGCAACGTGGTACACTGTAGCAACGTGGTGTACTGTAGCACCGTGGTACACTGTAGCAACGTGGTGCACTGTAGCAACGTGGTATACTGTAGCAACATGGTACACTGTAGCACGTGGTGCACTGTAGCAACGTGGTACACTGTAGCAACGTGGTACACTGTAGCAACGTGGCACACTGTAGCAACGTGGTGTACTGTAGCAACGTGGTGCACTGTAGCTACGTGGTGCACTGTAGTAACGTGGTACACTGTAGCAACATGGTGCACTGTAGCAACTTGGTGCACTGTAGCAACGTGGTACACTGTAACAACGTGGTGCACTGTAGCAACGTGGTACACTGTAGCACGAGGTGAACTGTAGCACGTGGTGCACTGTAGCAACGTGGTGCACTGTAGCAACGTGGTACACTGTAGCAACGTGGTGCACTGTAGCAACGTGGTACACTGTAGCAACGTGGTGCACTGTAGCAACGTGGTGCACTGTAGCAACGTGGTGGTGCACTGTAGCAACGTGGTACACTGTAGCAACGTGATGGTACACTGTAGCAACGTGGCACACTGTAGCAACGTGGTGCACTGTAGCAACGTGGTACAGTGTAGCAACGTGGTGCACTGTAGCAACGTGGTACACTGTAGCACGTGGTGCACTGTAGCAACGTGGTGCACTGTAGCAACGTGGTGCACTGTAGCACGTGGTACACTGTAGCAACGTGGTGCACTGTAGCAACGTGGTGCACTGTAGCAACGTGGTACACTGTAGCAACGTGGCACACTGTAGCAACGTGGCACACTGTAGCAACGTGGTGCACTGTAGCAACGTGGTACAGTGTAGCAACGTGGTGCACTGTAGCAACGTGGTACACTGTAGCAACGTGGTGCACTGTAGCACGTGGTACACTGTAGCAACGTGGTGCACTGTAGCAACGTGGTGCACTGTAGCAACGTGGTACACTGTAGCAACGTGGCACACTGTAGCAACGTGGCACACTGTAGCAGCGTGGTGCACTGTAGCAACGTGGTACACTGTAGCACGTGGTGCACTGTAGCAACGTGGCACACTGTAGCAACGTGGTACACTGTAGGAACGTGGTGCACTGTAGCAACGTGGTACACTGTAGCACGTGGTTCACTGTAGCAACGTGGTGCACTGTAGCAACGTGGTACACTGTAGTAGCACGTGGTGCACTGTATCAACGTGGTGCACTGTAGTGAGCGAGGCTATAGCGGTATCTCCCACCAGGAGGGAGAGATGAGCAGTATCTCCCACCTGGAGGGAGAGATGAGCAGTACCTCCCACCAGGAGGGAGAGATGAGCAGTATCTCCCACCAGGAGGGAGAGATGAGCAGTATCTCCCACCAGGAGGGAGAGATGAGCAGTATCTCCCACCAGGAGGGAGAGATGAGCAGTATCTCCCACCAGAAGGGAGAGATGAGCAGTATCTCCCACCAGGAGGGAGAGATGAGCAGTATTCCCCAACCAGGAGGGAGAGATGAGCAGTATCTCCCACCAGGAGGGAGAGATGAGCAGTATCTCCCACCAGGAGGGAGAGATGAGCAGTATTCTCCTCATTAGCCAGATGTTGTGTGAAGGACACGAGTCAGGAGCGACAAGATGAACTTGTTATCATCCAGACAGATCCTCCTGCAGGGGACCCAGCCTCCCTGGAACGAAGCCTGGAACACCAAGAGCCAGGCCTGGAACACCAAGAACCAAGCCTGGAACACCAAGAGCCAGGCCTGGAACACCAAGAGCCAGGCCTAGAACACAAAGAACCAAGCCTGGAACACCAAGAGCCAGGCCTGGAACACCAAGAGCCAGGCCTGGAACACCAAGAGCCAGGTCTGGAACACCAAGAGCCAGGCCTGGAACACCAAGAGCCTGGCCTGGATCACCAAGAGCCAGGCCTGGAACACCAAGAACCAGGCCTGGAACACCAAGAGCCAGGCCTGGAACACCAAGAGCCAGGCCTGGAACACCAAGAGCCAGGCCTGGAACACCAAGAACCAGGCCTGGAATGCCTGGTACACCAAGAACCAAGCCTGGAATACCTGGAACACCAAGAACCAAGCCTGGAATGCCTGGAACACCAAGAACCAAGCCTGGAATACCTGGAACACCAAGAACCAAGCCTGGAATGCCTGGAACACCAAGAACCAAGCCTGGAATACCTGGAACACCAAGAGCCAAGCCTGGAATGCCTGGAACACCAAGAACCAAGCCTGGAATGCCTGGAACACCAAGAACCAAGCCTGGAATACCTGGAACACCAAGAACCAAGCCTGGAATGCCTGGAACACCAAGAACCAAGTCTGGAATACCTGGAACACCAAGAACCAAGCCTGGAATACCTGGAACACCAAGAACCAAGCCTGGATTGCCTGGAACACCAAGAACCAAGCCTGGAATGCCTGTAACACCAAGAACAGACCTGAAATGCCTGGAACACCAAGAACCAAGCCTGGAATACCTGGAACACCAAGAGCCAAGCCTGGAATACCTGGAACACCAAGAGCCAAGCCTGGAATGCCTGGAACACCAAGAACCAAGCCTGGAACACCAAGAACCAAGCCTGGAATACCTGGAACACCAAGAACCAAGCCTGGAATACCTGGAACACCAAGAACCAAGCCTGGAATGCCTGGAACACCAAGAACCAAGCCTGGAATGCCTGTAACACCAAGAACAGACCTGAAATGCCTGGAACACCAAGAACCAAGCCTGGAATACCTGGAACACCAAGAGCCAAGCCTGGAATGCCTGGAACACCAAGAACCAAGCCTGGAATGCCTGTAACACCAAGAACAGACCTGAAATGCCTGGAACACCAAGAACCAAGCCTGGAACACCAAGAACCAAGCCTGGAACACCAAGAACCAAGCCTGGAATGCCTGGAACACCTAGAGCCAGGCCTGGAATGCCTGGAACATCAAGAGCCAGGCCTGGAATGCCTGGAACACGAAGAACCAAGCCTGGAACACCAAGAACCAAGCCTGGAATGCCTGGAACACGAAGAACCAAGCCTGGAACACCAAGAACCAAGCCTGGAATGTCTGGAACACCAAGAGCCAGGCCTAGAATGCCTGGAACACCAAGAGCCAGCCCTGGAATGCCTGGAACACGAAGAACCAAGCCTGGAACATCAAGAACCAAGCCTGGAATACCTGGAACACCAAGAACCAAACCTGGAATGCCTGGAACACCAAGAACCAAGCCTGGAATACCTGGAACACGAAGAACCAAGCCTGGAACACCAAGAACCAAGCCTGGAACACCAAGAACCTAGCCTGGAACACCAAGAACCAAGCCTGGAACACCAAGAGCCAGGCCTGGAATGCCTGGAACATCAAGAGCCAGGCCAGGAATGCCTGGAACATCAAGAGCCAGGCCTGGAATGCCTGGAACACCAAAAACCAAACCTGGAATGCCTGGAACACCAAGAACCAAGCCTGGAATACCTGGAACACGAAGAACCAAGCCTGGAACACCAAGAACCAAGCCTGGAACACCAAGAGCCAGGCCTGGAATACCTGAAACACCAAGAGCCAGGCCTGGAATGCCTGGAACAGCAGCAGGGACCAAGCCTGGATTGCGAGAGCAGCTGACTGAGACAAAGTGCATCCTCTGTGTCCATCCTTGCAGTGGGTTACTCACCTGGAATCATTGAGGACCTCGTGTGTGACGATGGTATGACTCACCAGTCAGGACGCAGAGCAAGACTAACTCACCTTCCACAGTCTGCCATTATCTTCTGGCGAGGTGTTGCCCTCGGCCCAGCCCTCGGCCCAGCCCTTGGCCAAGCCCTCGGCCCAGCCCTTGGCCAAGCCCTCGTCAGTCACTCCAGCCAGAGCAGCACTTGCCTCCACACTCCTCCCTCACACGACTGTCTCCCTCACCACTTGGTGTGAGGGAGAGTCGTGTTGGTGCAACGTGTTGTCTCGTTATGTACCACATCATGATACAGTCCCTCTCCGCTGTACCTTGCGTTATGTACCACATCATAATACAGTCGCTCTCCCCTGTACCTTGCGTTATGTACCACATCATAATACAGTCGCTCTCCCCTGTACCTTGCGTTATGTACCACATCATAATACAGTCGCTCTCCCCTGTACCTCACGTTATGTACCACATCATAATACAGTCGCTCTCCCCTGTACCTCACGTTATGTACCACATCATAATACAGACGGTTTCCCTCAGGTACAGCAAGAAGCACCAGCTGTATGTATGAATGTATTGTAGGTGGCCCAGTTGAGTGTAGGCAGATGTACTGGATGTGTACCAGTTCCTCCACCAGTACAGGCAGCTCCACCTCATTCCACCACACGACCACATTTCATGTGGTTAAGACAATGACGTGAGGAATGTTGTGTCCCCAGGCCGGGAGCGTGAAGATCACGTCCACTACTCACCCAGATGGCCCTCCACTCTGACCCTCAGAGCCGCTGTTCCCTCCACCTGCACCTCCTGACCCTCAGAGCCAGTGTTCAGGACCAGCTGTACGTGCTGACCCTCAGAGCCAGTGTTCAGGACCAGCTGTACGTGTTGACCCTCAGAGCCAGTGTTCAGGACCAGCTGTACGTGCTGACCCTCAGAGCCAGTGTTCAGGACCAGCTGTACGTGTTGACCCTCAGAGCCAGTGTTCAGGACCAGCTGTACGTGCTGACCCTCAGAGCCAGTGTTCAGGACCAGCTGTACGTGCTGACCCTCAGAGCCAGTGTTCAGGACCAGCTGTACGTGCTGACCCTCAGAGCCAGTGTTCAGGACCAGCTGTACGTGTTGACCCTCAGAGCCAGTGTTCAGGACCAGCTGTACGTGTTGACCCTCAGAGCCAGTGTTCAGGACCAGCTGTACGTGTTGACCCTCAGAGCCAGTGTTCAGGACCAGCTGTACGTGCTGACCCTCAGAGCCAGTGTTCAGGACCAGCTGTACGTGTTGACCCTCAGAGCCAGTGTTCAGGACCAGCTGTACGTGCTGACCCTCAGAGCCAGTGTTCAGGACCAGCTGTACGTGCTGACCCTCGACAGTTCAGACCAGCTGTATGTTACTCAGACAGTGTTCAGGACGTGTACTTTGACCCTCAGAGCCAGTGTTCAGGACCAGCTGATACTGTGACCCTTAGACAGTGTTCAGATGAGCTGTACTGTTAACTTTCTAGCAGTGTTAGGATAGTCGTACGTGCTGAACCCTCAGAGGCCTATGTTCAGGACCAGCTGACGTGTACTCATCAAGTCCAAGTGTCAGGAACACAGTGTACGTGTTGATATTCATCAGTGTTAGACAAGTGCGTGTATCTCAGCAGTGTTAACAAGGGTGTATTCTACTCAGAGGTTAACAAGTGGTGCTGACTCAAGCCAGTGTTCAACATGTGGGTGACCCTCAGTCCAGTGTTAACAAGTGGGTGATATTCATCAGTGGTTAACAAGTGGGTGATATTCATCAGTGGTTAACAAGTGGGTGATATTTATCAGAGGTTAACAAGTGGGTGATATTCATCAGAGGTTAACAAGTGGGTGATATTCATCAGAGGTTAACAAGTGGGTGATATACATCTGTGCTTAACAAGTGGGTGATATTCATCAGTGGTTAACAAGTGGGTGATATTCATCAGAGGTTAACAAGTGGGTGATATACATCTGTGGTTAACAAGTGGGTGATATACATCAGTGGTTAACAAGTGGGTGATATTCATCAGTGGTTAACAAGTGGGTGATATTCATCAGTGGTTAACAAGTGGATGATATTCATCAGTGGTTAACAAGTGGGTGATATACATCAGTGGTTAACAAGTGGGTGATATTCATCAGTGGTTAACAAGTGGGTGATATATATCAGTGGTTAACAAGTGGGTGATATACATCAGTGGTTAACGAGTGGGTGATATTCAGGGTTACAAGTGGGGGATATATCAGTGGTTAACAAGTGGGTGATATACATCAGTGGTTAACGAGTGGGTGATATTCATCAGTGGTTAACAAGTGGGTGATATACATCAGTGGTTAACGAGTGGGTGATATTCATCAGTGGTTAACAAGTGGGTGATATACATCAGTGGTTAACAAGTGGGTGATATACATCAGTGGTTAACGAGTGGGTGATATTCATCAGTGGTTAACAAGTGGGTGATATACATCAATGGTTAACAAGTGGGTGATATTCATCAGTGGTTAACAAGTGGATGATATTCATCAGTGGTTAACAAGTGGGTGATATTCATCAGTGGTTAACGAGGGAAAGAAGACACAGGGCAAGACCCCAGCTGGTCTGATAGCTCAGAATGTCACCACAATGATGATGATAACGTGCCACATCACACAGCAGGACCACATCACACAGCAGGACCACATCACACAGCAGAGACCTCATCACACAGCAGGGACCACATCACAGAGCAGAGACCTCATCACACACCAGGGACCACATTACACAGCAGGGACCACATCACACAGCAGGGACCACATCACAGCAGGGACCACATCACACAGCAGGGACCACATCACACAGAGACCTCATCACACAGCAGGGACCACATCACACATCAAGGACTACATCACACAGCAGAGACCACATCACACCAGGGACCACATCACACAGCAGGGACCACATCACACAGCAGGGACCACATCACACACCAGGGACCACATCACACAGCAGGGACCACATCACACACCAGGGGCCACATCACACAAGGGATCACATCACACAGCAGGGACCACATCACACAGCAAGGACCACATCTGACACCAGGGACCACATCACACAGCAGGGACAATATCACACAGCAAAGACCACATCACACAGCAGGGACCACATCACACAGCAGGAACCACATCACACAGCAGGTACCACATCACACCAGGGACCACATCACACAGCAGAGACCACATCACACCAGGGCCACATCACACAGCAGGGACCTATCACAACAGCAGGGACCACATCACACAGCAGGACGCACATCGTCAAGCAGGGACCCACATCACATCAGCAGAACCACATCACACAAGGAGCCACATCACACAGCAGGGACCACATTACACAGCAGGAACCACATCACACAGCAGGGACCACATCACACAGCAGAGACCACAGCACAGACCACATCACACAGCAGGGACCACATCACACAGCAGGGACCACATCACACACCAGGGGCCACATCACAAAGGGACCACATCACACCTGGGACCACATCACACAGCAAGGACCACATCTGACACCAGGGACCACATCACACAGCAGGGACCATATCACACAGCAGGGACCACATCACACAGCAGGACCACATCACACAGCAGGGACCACATCACACAGCAGGGACCACATCCAAGAGGACCACATAACAGCAGGACCACATCACCACAACACAGCAGACCACATCACACCAGGGACCACATCACACAGCAGGGACCACATCACACAGCAGGACCACATCACACAGCAGGGACCACATCACACAGCAGGGACCACATCACACAGCAGGGACCACATCACACAGCAGGGACCACATCACACAGCAGGGACCACATCACACCAGGGACCACATCACACAGCAGGGACCACATCACACACCAGGACCACATCACACAGCAGGGACCATATCACACAGCAGGGACCACATCACACAGCAGGGACCACATCACACAGCAGGGACCACATCACACAGCAGACCACATCACACCAGGGCCACATCACACAGCAGGGACCACATTACACAGCAGGAACCACATCACACAGCAGGGACATATATCACACAGCAAAGACCACATCACAGCAGGGACCACATCACACAGAAGGGACCACATCACACAGCAGGGACCACATCACACCAAGGACCACATCACACAGCAGGGACCATATCACACACCAAGGACCACATCACACACCAGGGACAAGATCACACAAAGGACCACATCACACCAGGGACCACATCACACAACAGAGACCACATCACACCAGGGCCACATCACACAGCAGGGACCACATCACACAGCAGGAACCACATCACACAGCAGGGGCTACATCACACGGCAGAGACCACATCACACAGCAGGGACCACATCACACCAGAGACCACATCACAGAGCAGGGACTACATTACGCCAGGGTCCACATCACACAGCAGGGACCATATCACACCAGGGACAACATCACACAGCAGGGATCACATCACACAGCAGGGACCACAATACACAGCAGGGACCACATCACAAAGCAGAGACCACATCACACAGCAGGAACTACATCATACAGCAGGACCACATCACACAGAAGGGAAAACATCACACAGCAGGGACCACATCACACAGCAGGAGGATCACACAGCAGGGACCACATCACACAGCAGAGACCACATCACACCAGGACCACATCACACACCATGGACCACATCACAAAGCAGGGACCACATCACACAACAGAGACCACATCACACTATAGACCACATCACACAGCAGGGACCACATCACACAGCAGGGACATCACACAGCAGGGACCAAATCACACAGCAGAGACCACATCACACCAGGGACCACATCACACAGCGGGGACCACATCACACAGCAGGGACCACATCACACAGCAGAGACCACGTCACACAGCAGGGACCACATCACACAGCAGGGACCACATTACACAGCAGGCCCACATCACACAGCAGGACTACATCACACAGCAGGGACCACATCACACAGCAGAGGCCACATTACACAGCAGGACCACATCACACAGCAGGGACCATATCACACAGCAGAGACCACATCACACAGCAGGGATTACATCACACAGCAGGGATCACATTACACAGCAGGGACCACATCACAGCAGGGACCACATCACGCCAGGGACCACATCACACAGCAGGGACCACATCACACCAGGGACCACATCACACAGCTGGGACCACATCACACGGCAGAGACCACGTCACACAGCAGGGACCACGTCACACGGCAGAGACCACGTCACACAGCAGGGCCCACATCACACAGCAGGGACCACATCACACAGCAGGGACCACATCACACAGCAGAGACCACATCACACTTCAGGGACCACATCACACAGCAGGGACCACATCACACAGCAGAGACCACATCACACAGCAGGGACTACATCACACAGGAGGGACCACATACACAGCAGGACCACATCACACAGCAGGGACCACATTACACAGCAGGGACCACATCACACACCAGGGACCACATCACACACCAGGGACCACATCACACACCAGCGACCACATTACACAGCAGGACCACATCACACAGCAGGGACCACATCACACAGCAGGGACCACATCACACAGCAGAGACCACATCACACAGCAGGGACCACATCACACAGCAGAGACCACATCACACAGCAGAGACCACATCACACAGCAGAGACCACATCACACAGCAGAGACCACATCACACAGCAGAGACCACATCACACAGCAGGGACCACATCACACAGCAGAGACCACATCACACAGCAGGGACCACATCACACAGCAGAGACCACATCACACAGCAGAGGCCACATCACACAGCAGAGACCACATCACACAGCAGGGACCACATCACACAGCAGAGACCACATCACACAGCAGAGACCACATCACACAGCAGAGACCACATCACACAGCAGAGACCACATTACACAGCAGGGACCACATCACACAGCAGAGACCACATCACACATCAGGGACCACATCACAGCAAGGACCACATCACACAGCAGAGACCACATCACACATCAGGGACCACATCACAGCAAGGACCACATCACACAGCAGGGACCACATCACACATCAGGGACCACATCACAGCAAGGACCACATCACACAGCAGAGACCACCCGACCATACATTTACCTGGCAACACTTGGTGGTGATTATGTGGTACAGTAAGGTCGGCTTCCACCTCACGGTGGGTAAACTGTCCCTCTACCACAGTGCTGGGACATAGTGGGACATAATGGGACATAATGGGACATAGTGGGACATGATAGTTGTTGTTAACGATATTTACAACCTAATGATACAATACTCATAATGACTGTTGTGTCTTGGTTGAGCCATATGTGGGTATATATGTAAGTTGCCACACGTTAATATGATCATGATATATGAAGATATATAACCAGATTATAACACAGTAACTCTGGCTTCCTCCAGCTTGTATGTATTATGGTCTATATGTAGACCAGTCACACATACGCTGCACATATGTATATCCAGGTCCCTACCATACAGTGTGTTCCTACATATACAGATCTTACCACTTACATATACAGCTACATATTGACGTCATGCATATTATCAACTTCCCCCCCCCCCCTCAAGCAGTAAGCGTGATCATAACTAATATGTTGTAGCCATGACTGAAGTTATTATCTGAAGACGATCATGTATGATTATAACTTGTGATTATTAGATCAATCAATAAATAGAGATTTGATATAAGTTATCTTATTAGAAAGTTTTTTCCAAGTATTGCTGTAAGAAATACTTAGAAAAGCAAATGGATTTGTATGTAGCATTTATGGATCTGGAGAAGGCATATGATAGAGTTGATAGAGATGCTCTGTGGAAGGTATTAAGAATATATGGTGTGGGAGGCAAGTTGTTAGAAGCAGTGAAAAGTTTTTATCGAGGATGTAAGGCATGTGTACGTGTAGGAAGAGAGGAAAGTGATTGGTTCTCAGTGAATGTAGGTTTGCGGCAGGGGTGTGTGATGTCTACATGGTTGTTTAACTTGTTTATGGATGGGGTTGTTAGGGAGGTGAATGCAAGAGTTTTGGAAAGAGGGGCAAGTATGAAGTCTGTTGGGGATGAGAGAGCTTGGGAAGTGAGTCAGTTGTTGTTCGCTGCTGATACAACGCTGGTGGCTGATTCATGTAAGAAACTGCAGAAGCTGGTGACTGAGCTTGGTAAGGTGTGTGAAAGAAGAAAGTTAAGAGTAAATGTGAATAAGAGCAAGGTTATTAGGTACAGTAGGGTTGAGGGTCAAGTCGATTGGGAGGTAAGTTTAAATGGAGAAAAACTGGAGGAAGTGAAGTGTTTTAGATATCTGGGCGTGGATTTGGCAGCGGATGGAACCATGGAAGCGGAAGTGAATCATAGAGTGGGGGAGGGGGCGAAAGTTCTGGGAGCCTTGAAGAATGTGTGGAAGTCGAGAACATTATCTCGGAAAGCAAGAATGGGTATGTTTGATGGGATAGTGGTTCCAACAGTGCTGTATGGTTGCGAGGCCTGGGCTATGGATAGAGTTGTGCGCAGGAGGGTGGATGTGCTGGAAATGAAATGTTTGAGGACAATATATTGTGTGAGGTGGTTTGATCGAGTAAGTAATGATAGGGTAAGAGAGATGTGTGGTAATGAAAAGAGTGTGGTTGAGAGAGCAGAAGAGGGTGTTTTGAAATGGTTTGGTCAAATGGAGAGAATGAGTGAGGAAAGATTGACCAAGAGGATATATGTGTCAGAGGTGGAGGGAACGAGGAGAAGTGGGAGACCAAATTGGTGGTGGAAAGATGGAGTGAAAAAGATTTTGAGTGATCGGGGCCTGAACATGCAGGAGGGTGAGAGGCGTGTAAGGAATAAAGTGAATTGGAACGATGTGATACACCGGGGTCGACGTGCTTTCAATGTATTGAACCAGGGCATGTGAAGCGTCTGGGGTAAACCATGGAAAGTTCTGTGGGGCCTGGATGTGGAAAGGGAGCTGTGGTTTCGGTGCATTATTACATGACAGCTACAGAATGAGTGTGAACGAATGTGGCCTTTGTTGTCTTTTCCTAGCGCTACCTCGCACACATGAGGGGGGAGGGGCTGTTATTCCATACATGTGTATATATGTATATGTCTGTGTGTGTATATATATGTAGACATTGAGATGTATAGGTATGTATATTTGTGTGCATGGACGTGTATGTATATACATGTGTATGTGGGCGGGTTGGGCCATTCTTTCGTCTGTTTCCTTGCACTACCTCGCTAACGCGGGAGACAGCGACAAAGGCATGTATACGTGTAGGAAGAGAGGAAAGTGATTGGTTCTCAGTGAATGTAGGTTTGCGGCAGGGGTGTGTGATGTCTCCATGGTTGTTTAATTTGTTTATGGATGGGGTTGTTAGGGAGGTGAATGCAAGAGTTTTGGAAAGAGGGGCAAGTATGCAATCTGTTGTGGATGAGAGAGCTTGGGAAGTGAGTCAGTTGTTGTTCGCTGATGATACAACGCTGGTGGCTGATTCATGTAAGAAACTGCAGAAGCTTCCTCCAGTTTTTCTCCATTCAAATTTACCTCCCAATTGGCTTGACCCTCAATCCTACTGTACCTAATAACCTTGCTCTTATTCACATTTACTCTCAAATTTCTTTCACACACTTTACCAAAATCAGTCACCAGCTTCTACAGTTTCTCACATGAATCAGCCACCAGCGCTGTATCATCAGCGAACAACAACTGACTCACTTCCCACGCTCTCTCATCCACAACAGGCTGCATACTTGCCCCTCTTTCCAAAACTCTTGCATTCACCTCCCTAACAACACCATCCATAAACAAATTAAACAACGATGGAGACATCACACACCCCTGCCGCAAACCTACATTCACTGAGAACCAATCACTTCCCTCTCTTCCTACACGTACACATGCCTTACATCCTCGATAAAAACTTTTCACAGCTTCTAACAACTTGCCTCCCACACCATATATTCTTAATACCTTCCACAGAGCATCTCTATCAACTCTATCATATGCCTTCTCCAGATCCATAAATGCTACATACAAATCCATTTGCTTTTCTAAGTATTTCTCACATACATTCTTCAAAGCAAACACCTGATTCACACATCCTCTACCACTTCTGAAACCACACTGCTCTTCCCCAATCTGATGCTCTGTACATGCCTTCACCCTCTCAATCAATACCCTCCCATATAATTTACCAGGGATATATATATATATATATATATATATATATATATATATATATATATATATATATATATATATATATATATATATATATATATATATATATATATATATATATATATATATATATATATATATATATATATATTTATATATACATATATATATATATATATATATATATATATATATATATATATATATATATATATATATATATATATATATATATATATATATATATATATATATATATATATATATATATATCCCTGGTAAATTATATGGGGGGGTATTGATTGAGAGGGTGAATATATATATATATATAATATATATATATATATATATATATATATAAATATATATATATATATATATATATATATATATATATATATATATATATATATATATATATATATATATGTATATATATATTGGTAATCTATATGAATCATAAGGTCATATATTGGTAATCTATATAAATCATAAGGTCATATATTGGTGATGTATATAAATTATGAGGTCATATATTGGTGATGTATATAAATCATGAGGTCATATATTGGTGATGTATATAAATCATGAGGTCATATATTGGTGATGTATATAAATCATAAGGTCATATATTGGTGATGTATATAAATCATGAGGTCATATATTGGTGATGTATATAAATCATGAGGTCATATATTGGTGATGTATATAAATCATGAGGTCATATATTGGTGATGTATATAAATCATGAGGTCATATATTGGTGATGTATATAAATCATGAGGTCATATATTGGTGATGTATATAAATCATAAGGTCATATATTGGTGATGTATATAAATCATGAGGTTATATATTGGTGATGTATATAAATCATAAGGTCATATATTGGTGATGTATATAAATCATGAGGTCATATATTGGTGATGTATATAAATCATTAGGTCATATATTGGTGATGTATATAAATCATAAGGTCATATATTGGTGATGTATATAAATCATGAGGTCATATATTGGTGATGTATATAAATCATGAGGTCATATATTGGTGATATATATAAATCATGAGGTCATATATTGGTGATATATATAAATCATGAGGTCATATATTGGTGATGTATATAAATCATGAGGTCAAATAGATTAAGATTTATATCAAAGTCCTGCGAGGAACAGCTTAAAGTTGAGCGATCCTGGTCTTGTGGACGCGTCAGCTGCCTGCGTGTGTCTGCTGCCCCCCCTCCATACCATCACCTCTCTGCTGCACACACACACTCTCTCTCTCTCTCTCTCTCTCTCTCTCTCTCTCTCTCTCTCTCTCTCTCTCTCTCTCTCTCTCTCTCTCTCTCTCTCGTCTGTTCCCCACCTTCATCAACCCGTTTTCTTATCATCTCGTCACGCCAGCAGTGTTGCTGGGTCACCTGCTTGCTGCAGCACCATCTGCTTGCGTCAATGCCTGTTGCAGCACCATCTGTTTGCGTCATTGGCTGTTGTAGGACCATCTGTTTGCGTCACTGGGTGTTGTAGGACCATCTGTTTGCGTCACTGACTGTTGCAGGACCATCTGCTTGCGTCACTATCTGTTGTAGGACCATCTGGTTGCGTCACTGGCTTTGTAGGACCATCTGTTTGCGTCATTGGCTGTTGTAGGACCATCTGTTTGCGTCACTGGGTGTTGTAGGACCATCTGCTTGCCTCACTGGCTGTTGTAGGACCATCTGCTTGCGTCACTGGCTGTTGTAGAACCATCTGCTTGCGTCACTGTCTGCTGTAGGACCATCTGGTTGCGTCACTGGGTGTTGTAGGACCATCTGCTTGCGTCATTGGGTGTTGTAGGACCATCTGCTTGCGTCACTGGCTGTTGTAGGACCATCTACTTGCGTCATTGGCTGTTGTAGAACCATCTGGTTGCGTCATTGGCTGTTATAGGACCATGAGCTTGCGTCACTGGCTGTTGTAGGATCATCTGCTTGCGTCACTGGGTGTTGTAGAACCATCTGGTTGCGTCATTGGCTGTTGCAGGACCATCTGCTTGCGTCACAGGGTGTTGTAGGACCATCTGCTTGCGTCATTGGGTGTTGTAGGACCATCTGCTTGCGTCACTGGCTGTTGTAGGACCATCTACTTGCGTCACTGGGTGTTGTAGAACCATCTGCTTGCGTCACTGGGTGTTGTAGAACCATCTGGTTGCGTCATTGGCTGTTGCAGGACCATCTGGTTGCGTCACTGGCTGTTGCAGGACCATCTGGTTGCGTCACTGGCTGTTGTAGGACCATCTATTTGCGTCACTGGGTGTTGTAGAACCATCTGCTTGCGTCACTGGCTGTTGTAGAACCATCTACTTGCGTCACTGGGTGTTGTAGAACCATCTGCTTGCGTCACTGGCTGTTGTAGAACCATCTGGTTGCGTCATTGGCTGTTGCAGGACCATCTGGTTGCGTCACTGGCTGTTGCAGGACCATCTGGTTGCGTCACTGGCTGTTGTGGGACCATCTGGTTGCGTCACTGGCTGTTGTAGAACCATCTGGTTGCGTCACTGGCTGTTGTAGAACTATCTGGTTGCGTCATTGGCTGTTGCAGGACCATCTGGTTGCGTCACTGGCTGTTTTAGGACCATCTGGTTGCCTGTAGCACGATACTTTCACGTATGTAGCAGCCTTATATGTGGCTATTCTTCCCTCTGTCCGGCTGGTCATGTACATCTGACTCATTCCTTGTCTTTCTCTGAAGTTCACATATGAGGCTCTTCCTGGTCGTGTATATACTGTACATATGTGGCAACCACCTTCTGATGTTGCTTTTCCTTATATACAAACATACGCACACACAAACATTTTTATATACAAACATACGTACACACAAACATTCATATACAAACATACGTACACACAAACATTCATATACAAACATACGTACACACAAACATTCATATACAAACATACGTACACACAAACATTCATATACAAACATACATACACACGTACATTCATGTTGCAGGACCATCTGGTTGCGTCACTGGCTGTTTTAGGACCATCTGGTTGCCTGTAGCACAATACTTTCACGTATGTAGCAGCCTTATATGTGGCTATTCTTCCCTCTGTCCGGCTGGTCATGTACATCTGACTCATTCCTTGTCTTTCTCTGAAGTTCACATATGAGGCTCTTCCTGGTCGTGTATATACTGTACATATGTGGCAACCACCTTCTGATGTTGCTTTTCCTTATATACAAACATACGCACACACAAACATTTTTATATACAAACATACGTACACACAAACATTCATATACAAACATACGTACACACAAACATTCATATACAAACATACGTACACACAAACATTCATATACAAACATACGTACACACAAACATTCATATACAAACATACATACACACGTACATTCATATACAAACATACACACACACGTACATTCATATACAAACATACATACACACAGACATTCATATACAAACATACATACACAAACATTCATATACAAACATACATACACACACATTCATATACAAACATACATATATACATAAAGAATTCTACCACCGTATTTTCCATGTGTCGTAGAAAGCGACTTTGTAAAAGGGGAAACAGAAGAAGGAGTCACGCGAGGAGTGCTCATCCTCCTCGAAGGCTCAGCTTGGGGTGTCTAAATGTGTGTGGAAGTAACCAAGATGAGAAAAAAGGAGAGATAGGTAGTATGTTTGAGGAAAGGAACCTGGATGTTTTGGCTCTGAGTGAAACGAGGCTCAAGGGTAAAGGGGAAGAGTGGTTTGGGAATGTCTTGGGAGTAAAGTCAGGGGTTAGTAAGCGGACAAGAGCTAAGGAAGGCGTAGCACTCGTCCTGAAGCAGGAGTTGTTGGAGTATGTGATAGAGTGTAAGAAATTAACTCTAGATCGATATGGGTAAAACTGAAAGTGGATGGAGAGAGATGGGTGATTATTGGTGCATATGCACCTGGGCATAAGAGGAAAGATCATGAGAGGCAAGAGTTTTGCGAGCAGCTGAGTGAGTGTGTTAGTAGTTTTGATGCACGAGACCGGGTTATAGTGATGGGTGAATTGAATGCAAAGGTGAGTAATGTGGCAGTTGAGGGAATAATTGGTGTACATGGGGTGTTCAGTGTTGTAAATGGAAATGGTGAAGAGCTTGTAGATTTATGTGCTGAAAAAGGACTGGTGATTGGGAATACCTGCTTTAAAAAAAGACAGATACATAAGTATACATATGTAAGTAGGAAAGATGGCCAGAGAGCATTATTGAATTACGTACTTAGTGATAGGCGTGTAGAAGAGAGACTTTTGTATGTTTATGTGCTGAGAGGGGCAGCTGGTGGGATGTCTAGTCACTTTCTTGTAGAGGCGAAGATGAAGATTTGTAGAGTGGCCAATGTTGAGGTGAAGAGAGTGGTGAGAGTAAGTGAGTTTGGGAAGGAGACTTGTGTGAGGAAGTACCAGGGTAGACTGGGTACAGAATGGAAAGAGGTGAGAACAAAGGACGTAAGAGGAGTGGGGGAGGGATGGGATGTATTTTGGGAAGCAGTGATGGCTTGTGCGAGATCCATGTGGCATGAGAAAGGTGGGAGGTGGGTAGATTAGAAAGGGTAGTGAGTGGTGGGATGAAGAAGTAAAGTTGTTAGGAAAAAGAGAAGAGTGTTTGGATGATACAACGAAAGAGTGCAAATAACTGGGAGATGTATAAGAGAAAACGGCAGGGGGTCAAGAGGAAGATGCAGGGATTGGAAACGAGGGCAAATGATAGATGAAATGAGAGAGTATCATTAAACTTTAGGGAGAATAAAAAGATGTTTTAGAAGAGGGTCAATAATGTGCAAAAGACGAGAGAAGAAATGAGGACATTGGGGAAGGTACCAGAAGGGCAAGTGATAACGGGTAATGATGAAGTGAGAAGGAGATGGAGTGAGTATTTTGAATGATTGTTGAATGTGTTTGATGACAGAGTGGCAGATGTAGAGTGTTTTGGTCTGGGTGGTATATTAAGTGAGCGAGTCAGGGAGAGTGGTTTGGGGAAAAGAGAAGTGGTGAAAGCCTTGCGGAAGATGAAATCTGGCAAGGTGGCGGGTCTGGATGGTATTGCTGTTGAATTGATTAAAAAAGGGGGTGACTGTATTGTTGACTGGTTGGTGAGGATATTCATTGTATGTATGGCTCATGGTGAGGTGCCAGAGGATTGGCGGAATGCTTGCATAGTGCCATTGTACAAAGGCAAAGGGGATAAAAGTGAGCGTTCAAATTACAGAGGTTTAAGTTTGTTGAGTATTCCTGGTAAATTATATGGGAGGGTATTGATTAAGAGGGTGAAGGCATGTACAGAGCATCAGATTGGAGAAGATCAGTGTGGTTTCAGAAATGGTAGAGGATGTGTAGATCAGGTGTAGACCCCGTTACTCATGGATGCGAGACGAAGTGTATTCGATTACGTGTAATCGAATAGTCATTTCCCTGTTAGGGACGATCATATCGCAGTGGCTAGCGTTCCTGAATACCACGCAAAAGGTCCTGGGTTCGAATCCTGGCTGTTGGAGGTATTATGTGTCCTATGAAAGTGCGAGTTCATATGCAATATGTATATATATATATATATATATATATATATATATATATATATATATATATATATATATATATATATATATATATATATATATATACATATATATATATATATATATATATATATATATATATATATATATATATATATATATATATATATATATATATATATATATATATATATATATATATATATATATATATATATGTGTATATATATATATATATATATATATATATATATATATATATATATATATATATATATATATATATATATATATATATATATATATATATATATATATATATGTATATATATATATATATATATATATATATATATATATATATATATATATATATATATATATATATATATATATATATATATATATATATATATATATATATATATATATATATATATATATATATATATATGAGAGTTGGGGTGAGAGGGCATCATTAAATTTTAGGGAGAATAAAAAGATGTTCTGGATGGAGGTAAATAAAGTGCGTAAGACAAGGGAGCAAATGGGAACTTCAGTGAAGGGCGCAAATGGGGAGGTGATAACAAGTAGTGGTGATGTGAGAAGGAGATGGAGTGAGTATTTTGAAGGTTTGTTGAATGTGTTTGATGATAGAGTGGCAGATATAGGGTGTTTTGGTCGAGGTGGTGTGCAAAGTGAGAGGGTTAGGGAAAATGATTTGGTAAACAGAGAAGAGGAGAAGAGGTAGTAAAAGCTTTGCGGAAGATGAAAGCCGGCAAGGCAGCAGGTTTGGATGGTATTGCAGTGGAATTTATTAAAAAAGGGGGTGACTGTATTGTTGACTGGTTGGTAAGATTATTTAATGTATGTATGACTCATGGTGAGGTGCCTGAGGATTGGCGGAATGCTTGCATAGTGCCATTGGACAAAGGCAAAGGGGATAAGAGTGAGTGCTCAAATTACAGAGGTATAAGTTTGTTGAGTATTCCTGGTAAATTATATGGGAGGGTATTGATTGAGAGGGTGAAGGCATGTACAGAGCATCATATTGGGGAAGAGCAGTGTGGTTTCAAAAGTGGTAGAGGATGTGTGGATCAGGTGTTTGCTTTGAAGAATGTATGTGAGAAATACTTAGAAAAACAAATGGATTTGTATGTAGCATTTATGGATCTGGAGAAGGCAAATGATAGAGTTGATAGAGATGCTCTGTGGAAGGTATTAAGAATATACGGTGTGGGAGGCAAGTTGTTAGATGCAGTGAAAAGTTTTTATCGAGGATGTAAGGCATGTGTACGTGTAGGAAGAGAGGAAAGTGATTGGTTCTCAGTGCATGTAGGTTTGCGGCAGGGGTGTGTGATGCCTCCATGGTTGTTCAATTTGTTTATGCATGGGGTTGTTAGGGAGGTGAATGCAAGAGTTTTGGAAAGAGGGGCAAGTATGAAGTCTGTTGTGGATGAGAGAGCTTGGGAAGTGAGTCAGTTGTTGTTCGCTGATGATACAGCGCTGGTGGCTGATTCATGTGAGAAACTGCAGAAGCTGGTGACTGAGTTTGGTGAAGTGTGTGAAAGAAGAAAGTTAAGAGTAAATGTGAATAAGAGCAAGGCTATTAGGTACAGTAGGGTTGAGGGTCAAGTCAATTGGGAGGTAAGTTTGAATGGAGAAAAACTGGAGGAAGTAAAGTGTTTGAGATATCTGGGAGTGGATCTGGCAGCGGATGGAACCATGGAAGCGGAAGTGAATCATAGGGTGGGGGAGGGGGCGAAAATCCTGGGAGCCTTGAAGAATGTGTGGAAGTCGAGAACATTATCTCGGAAAGCAAAAATGGGTATGTTTGAAGGAATAGTGGTTCTAACAATGTTGTATGGCTGCGAGGCGTGGGCTATGGATAGAGTTGTGCGCAGGAGGGTGGATGTGCTGGATATGAGATGTTTGAGGACAATATGTGGTGTGAGGTGGTTTGATCGAGTAAGTAATGTAAGGGTAAGAGAGATGTGTGGAAATAAAAAGAGCGTGGTTGAGAGAGCAGAAGAGGGTGTTTTGAAATCGTTTGGGCACATGGAGAGAATGAGTGAGGAAAGATTGACCAAGAGGATATATGTGTCGGAGGTGGAGGGAACGAGGAGAAATGGGAGACCAAATTGGAGGTGGAAAGATGGAGTGAAAAAGATTTTGTGTGATCGGGGCCTGAACATGCAGGAGGGTGAAAGGAGGGCAAGGAAAAGAGTGAATTGGATCGATGTGGTATACCGGGGTTGACGTGCTTTCAATGTATTGAACCAGGGCATGTGATGAGTCTGGGGTAAACCATGGAAAGTTCTGTGGGGCCTGGATGTGGAAAGGGAGCTGTGGTTTCGGTGCATTATTACATGACAGCTACAGAGTGAGTTTGAACGAATGGGGCCTTTGTTGTCTTTTCCTAGCGCTACCTCGCACACATGGGGGGGAGGGGCTGTTATTCCATACATGTGTATATATGTATATGTCTGTGTGTGTATATATATGTAGACATTGAGATGTATAGGTATGTATATTTGTGTGCATGGACGTGTATGTATATACATGTGTATGTGGGCGGGTTGGGCCATTCTTTCGTCTGTTTCCTTGCACTACCTCGCTAACGCGGGAGACAGCGACAAAGGCATGTATACGTGTAGGAAGAGAGGAAAGTGATTGGTTCTCAGTGAATGTAGGTTTGCGGCAGGGGTGTGTGATGTCTCCATGGTTGTTTAATTTGTTTATGGATGGGGTTGTTAGGGAGGTGAATGCAAGAGTTTTGGAAAGAGGGGCAAGTATGCAATCTGTTGTGGATGAGAGAGCTTGGGAAGTGAGTCAGTTGTTGTTCGCTGATGATACAACGCTGGTGGCTGATTCATGTAAGAAACTGCAGAAGCTTCCTCCAGTTTTTCTCCATTCAAATTTACCTCCCAATTGGCTTGACCCTCAATCCTACTGTACCTAATAACCTTGCTCTTATTCACATTTACTCTCAAATTTCTTTCACACACTTTACCAAAATCAGTCACCAGCTTCTACAGTTTCTCACATGAATCAGCCACCAGCGCTGTATCATCAGCGAACAACAACTGACTCACTTCCCACGCTCTCTCATCCACAACAGGCTGCATACTTGCCCCTCTTTCCAAAACTCTTGCATTCACCTCCCTAACAACACCATCCATAAACAAATTAAACAACGATGGAGACATCACACACCCCTGCCGCAAACCTACATTCACTGAGAACCAATCACTTCCCTCTCTTCCTACACGTACACATGCCTTACATCCTCGATAAAAACTTTTCACAGCTTCTAACAACTTGCCTCCCACACCATATATTCTTAATACCTTCCACAGAGCATCTCTATCAACTCTATCATATGCCTTCTCCAGATCCATAAATGCTACATACAAATCCATTGCTTTTCTAAGTATTTCTCACATACATTCTTCAAAGCAAACACCTGATTCACACATCCTCTACCACTTCTGAAACCACACTGCTCTTCCCCAATCTGATGCTCTGTACATGCCTTCACCCTCTCAATCAATACCCTCCCATATAATTTACCAGGGATATATATATATATATATATATATATATATATATATATATAATATATATATATATATATATATATATATATATATATATATATATATATTATATATATATATATATATATATTATATATATATATATATATATATATATATATATTATATATATATATATATATATATATATATATATATATATATATATATATATATATATATATATATATATATATATATATATATATATATATATATATATATATATATATATATATCCCTGGTAAATTATATGGGGGGGTATTGATTGAGAGGGTGAATATATATATATATATAATATATATATATATATATATATATATATAAATATATATATATATATATATATATATATATATATATATATATATATATATATATATATATATATATATGTATATATATATTGGTAATCTATATGAATCATAAGGTCATATATTGGTAATCTATATAAATCATAAGGTCATATATTGGTGATGTATATAAATTATGAGGTCATATATTGGTGATGTATATAAATCATGAGGTCATATATTGGTGATGTATATAAATCATGAGGTCATATATTGGTGATGTATATAAATCATAAGGTCATATATTGGTGATGTATATAAATCATGAGGTCATATATTGGTGATGTATATAAATCATGAGGTCATATATTGGTGATGTATATAAATCATGAGGTCATATATTGGTGATGTATATAAATCATGAGGTCATATATTGGTGATGTATATAAATCATGAGGTCATATATTGGTGATGTATATAAATCATAAGGTCATATATTGGTGATGTATATAAATCATGAGGTTATATATTGGTGATGTATATAAATCATAAGGTCATATATTGGTGATGTATATAAATCATGAGGTCATATATTGGTGATGTATATAAATCATTAGGTCATATATTGGTGATGTATATAAATCATAAGGTCATATATTGGTGATGTATATAAATCATGAGGTCATATATTGGTGATGTATATAAATCATGAGGTCATATATTGGTGATATATATAAATCATGAGGTCATATATTGGTGATATATATAAATCATGAGGTCATATATTGGTGATGTATATAAATCATGAGGTCAAATAGATTAAGATTTATATCAAAGTCCTGCGAGGAACAGCTTAAAGTTGAGCGATCCTGGTCTTGTGGACGCGTCAGCTGCCTGCGTGTGTCTGCTGCCCCCCCTCCATACCATCACCTCTCTGCTGCACACACTCTCTCTCTCTCTCTCTCTCTCTCTCTCTCTCTCTCTCTCTCTCTCTCTCTCTCTCTCTCTCTCTCTCTCGTCTGTTCCCCACCTTCATCATCCCGTTTTCTTATCATCTCGTCACGCCAGCAGTGTTGCTGGGTCACCTGCTTGCTGCAGCACCATCTGCTTGCGTCAATGCCTGTTGCAGCACCATCTGTTTGCGTCATTGGCTGTTGTAGGACCATCTATTTGCGTCACTGGGTGTTGTAGGACCATCTGTTTTCGCTGTTGCAGGACCATCTGCTTGCGTCACTATCTGTTGTAGGACCATCTGGTTGCGTCACTGGCTTTGTAGGACCATCTGTTTGCGTCATTGGCTGTTGTAGGACCATCTGTTTGCGTCACTGGGTGTTGTAGGACCATCTGCTTGCCTCACTGGCTGTTGTAGGACCATCTGCTTGCGTCACTGGCTGTTGTAGAACCATCTGCTTGCGTCACTGTCTGCTGTAGGACCATCTGGTTGCGTCACTGGGTGTTGTAGGACCATCTGCTTGCGTCATTGGGTGTTGTAGGACCATCTGCTTGCGTCACTGGCTGTTGTAGGACCATCTACTTGCGTCATTGGCTGTTGTAGAACCATCTGGTTGCGTCATTGGCTGTTATAGGACCATGAGCTTGCGTCACTGGCTGTTGTAGGATCATCTGCTTGCGTCACTGGGTGTTGTAGAACCATCTGGTTGCGTCATTGGCTGTTGCAGGACCATCTGCTTGCGTCACAGGGTGTTGTAGGACCATCTGCTTGCGTCATTGGGTGTTGTAGGACCATCTGCTTGCGTCACTGGCTGTTGTAGGACCATCTACTTGCGTCACTGGGTGTTGTAGAACCATCTGCTTGCGTCACTGGGTGTTGTAGAACCATCTGGTTGCGTCATTGGCTGTTGCAGGACCATCTGGTTGCGTCACTGGCTGTTGCAGGACCATCTGGTTGCGTCACTGGCTGTTGTAGGACCATCTATTTGCGTCACTGGGTGTTGTAGAACCATCTGCTTGCGTCACTGGCTGTTGTAGAACCATCTACTTGCGTCACTGGGTGTTGTAGAACCATCTGCTTGCGTCACTGGCTGTTGTAGAACCATCTGGTTGCGTCATTGGCTGTTGCAGGACCATCTGGTTGCGTCACTGGCTGTTGCAGGACCATCTGGTTGCGTCACTGGCTGTTGTGGGACCATCTGGTTGCGTCACTGGCTGTTGTAGAACCATCTGGTTGCGTCACTGGCTGTTGTAGAACTATCTGGTTGCGTCATTGGCTGTTGCAGGACCATCTGGTTGCGTCACTGGCTGTTTTAGGACCATCTGGTTGCCTGTAGCACGATACTTTCACGTATGTAGCAGCCTTATATGTGGCTATTCTTCCCTCTGTCCGGCTGGTCATGTACATCTGACTCATTCCTTGTCTTTCTCTGAAGTTCACATATGAGGCTCTTCCTGGTCGTGTATATACTGTACATATGTGGCAACCACCTTCTGATGTTGCTTTTCCTTATATACAAACATACGCACACACAAACATTTTTATATACAAACATACGTACACACAAACATTCATATACAAACATACGTACACACAAACATTCATATACAAACATACGTACACACAAACATTCATATACAAACATACGTACACACAAACATTCATATACAAACATACATACACACGTACATTCATGTTGCAGGACCATCTGGTTGCGTCACTGGCTGTTTTAGGACCATCTGGTTGCCTGTAGCACAATACTTTCACGTATGTAGCAGCCTTATATGTGGCTATTCTTCCCTCTGTCCGGCTGGTCATGTACATCTGACTCATTCCTTGTCTTTCTCTGAAGTTCACATATGAGGCTCTTCCTGGTCGTGTATATACTGTACATATGTGGCAACCACCTTCTGATGTTGCTTTTCCTTATATACAAACATACGCACACACAAACATTTTTATATACAAACATACGTACACACAAACATTCATATACAAACATACGTACACACAAACATTCATATACAAACATACGTACACACAAACATTCATATACAAACATACGTACACACAAACATTCATATACAAACATACATACACACGTACATTCATATACAAACATACACACACACGTACATTCATATACAAACATACATACACACAGACATTCATATACAAACATACATACACAAACATTCATATACAAACATACATACACACACATTCATATACAAACATACATATATACATAAAGAATTCTACCACCGTATTTTCCATGTGTCGTAGAAAGCGACTTTGTAAAAGGGGAAACAGAAGAAGGAGTCACGCGAGGAGTGCTCATCCTCCTCGAAGGCTCAGCTTGGGGTGTCTAAATGTGTGTGGAAGTAACCAAGATGAGAAAAAAGGAGAGATAGGTAGTATGTTTGAGGAAAGGAACCTGGATGTTTTGGCTCTGAGTGAAACAAGGCTCAAGGGTAAAGGGGAAGAGTGGTTTGGGAATGTCTTGGGAGTAAAGTCAGGGGTTAGTAAGCGGACAAGAGCTAAGGAAGGCGTAGCACTCGTCCTGAAGCAGGAGTTGTTGGAGTATGTGATAGAGTGTAAGAAATTAACTCTAGATCGATATGGGTAAAACTGAAAGTGGATGGAGAGAGATGGGTGATTATTGGTGCATATGCACCTGGGCATAAGAGGAAAGATCATGAGAGGCAAGAGTTTTGCGAGCAGCTGAGTGAGTGTGTTAGTAGTTTTGATGCACGAGACCGGGTTATAGTGATGGGTGAATTGAATGCAAAGGTGAGTAATGTGGCAGTTGAGGGAATAATTGGTGTACATGGGGTGTTCAGTGTTGTAAATGGAAATGGTGAAGAGCTTGTAGATTTATGTGCTGAAAAAGGACTGGTGATTGGGAATACCTGCTTTAAAAAAAGACAGATACATAAGTATACATATGTAAGTAGGAAAGATGGCCAGAGAGCATTATTGAATTACGTACTTAGTGATAGGCGTGTAGAAGAGAGACTTTTGTATGTTTATGTGCTGAGAGGGGCAGCTGGTGGGATGTCTAGTCACTTTCTTGTAGAGGCGAAGATGAAGATTTGTAGAGTGGCCAATGTTGAGGTGAAGAGAGTGGTGGGAGTAAGTGAGTTTGGGAAGGAGACTTGTGTGAGGAAGTACCAGGGTAGACTGGGTACAGAATGGAAAGAGGTGAGAACAAAGGACGTAAGAGGAGTGGGGGAGGGATGGGATGTATTTTGGGAAGCAGTGATGGCTTGTGCGAGATCCATGTGGCATGAGAAAGGTGGGAGGTGGGTAGATTAGAAAGGGTAGTGAGTGGTGGGATGAAGAAGTAAAGTTGTTAGGAAAAAGAGAAGAGTGTTTGGATGATACAACGAAAGAGTGCAAATAACTGGGAGATGTATAAGAGAAAACGGCAGGGGGTCAAGAGGAAGATGCAGGGATTGGAAACGAGGGCAAATGATAGATGAAATGAGAGAGTATCATTAAATTTAAGGGAGAATAAAAAGATGTTTTAGAAGAGGGTCAATAATGTGCAAAAGACGAGAGAAGAAATGAGGACATTGGGGAAGGTACCAGAAGGGCAAGTGATAACGGGTAATGATGAAGTGAGAAGGAGATGGAGTGAGTATTTTGAATGATTGTTGAATGTGTTTGATGACAGAGTGGCAGATGTAGAGTGTTTTGGTCTGGGTGGTATATTAAGTGAGCGAGTCAGGGAGAGTGGTTTGGGGAAAAGAGAAGTGGTGAAAGCCTTGCGGAAGATGAAATCTGGCAAGGTGGCGGGTCTGGATGGTATTGCTGTTGAATTGATTAAAAAAGGGGGTGACTGTATTGTTGACTGGTTGGTGAGGATATTCATTGTATGTATGGCTCATGGTGAGGTGCCAGAGGATTGGCGGAATGCTTGCATAGTGCCATTGTACAAAGGCAAAGGGGATTAAAGTGAGCGTTCAAATTACAGAGGTTTAAGTTTGTTGAGTATTCCTGGTAAATTATATGGGAGGGTATTGATTAAGAGGGTGAAGGCATGTACAGAGCATCAGATTGGAGAAGATCAGTGTGGTTTCAGAAATGGTAGAGGATGTGTAGATCAGGTGTAGACCCCGTTACTCATGGATGCGAGACGAAGTGTATTCGATTACGTGTAATCGAATAGTCATTTCCCTGTTAGGGACGATCATATCGCAGTGGCTAGCGTTCCTGAATACCACGCAAAAGGTCCTGGGTTCGAATCCTGGCTGTTGGAGGTATTATGTGTCCTATGAAAGTGCGAGTTCATATGCAATATGTATATATATATATATATATATATATATATATATATATATATATATATATATATATATATATATATATATATATATATATATACATATATATATATTATATATATATATATATATATATATATATATATATATATATATATATATATATATATATATATATATATATATATATATATATATATATATATATATATATATATATATATATATGTGTATATATATATATATATATATATATATATATATATATATATATATATATATATATATATATATATATATATATATATATATATATATATATATATATATATATATGTATATATATATATATATATATATATATATATATTATATATATATATATATATATATATATATATATATATATATATATATATATATATATATATATATATATATATATATATATATATATATATATATATATATATATGAGAGTTGGGGTGAGAGGGCATCATTAAATTTTAGGGAGAATAAAAAGATGTTCTGGATGGAGGTAAATAAAGTGCGTAAGACAAGGGAGCAAATGGGAACTTCAGTGAAGGGCGCAAATGGGGAGGTGATAACAAGTAGTGGTGATGTGAGAAGGAGATGGAGTGAGTATTTTGAAGGTTTGTTGAATGTGTTTGATGATAGAGTGGCAGATATAGGGTGTTTTGGTCGAGGTGGTGTGCAAAGTGAGAGGGTTAGGGAAAATGATTTGGTAAACAGAGAAGAGGTAGTAAAAGCTTTGCGGAAGATGAAAGCCGGCAAGGCAGCAGGTTTGGATGGTATTGCAGTGGAATTTATTAAAAAAGGGGGTGACTGTATTGTTGACTGGTTGGTAAGATTATTTAATGTATGTATGACTCATGGTGAGGTGCCTGAGGATTGGCGGAATGCTTGCATAGTGCCATTGGACAAAGGCAAAGGGGATAAGAGTGAGTGCTCAAATTACAGAGGTATAAGTTTGTTGAGTATTCCTGGTAAATTATATGGGAGGGTATTGATTGAGAGGGTGAAGGCATGTACAGAGCATCATATTGGGGAAGAGCAGTGTGGTTTCAAAAGTGGTAGAGGATGTGTGGATCAGGTGTTTGCTTTGAAGAATGTATGTGAGAAATACTTAGAAAAACAAATGGATTTGTATGTAGCATTTATGGATCTGGAGAAGGCATATGATAGAGTTGATAGAGATGCTCTGTGGAAGGTATTAAGAATATACGGTGTGGGAGGCAAGTTGTTAGATGCAGTGAAAAGTTTTTATCGAGGATGTAAGGCATGTGTACGTGTAGGAAGAGAGGAAAGTGATTGGTTCTCAGTGCATGTAGGTTTGCGGCAGGGGTGTGTGATGTCTCCATGGTTGTTCAATTTGTTTATGCATGGGGTTGTTAGGGAGGTGAATGCAAGAGTTTTGGAAAGAGGGGCAAGTATGAAGTCTGTTGTGGATGAGAGAGCTTGGGAAGTGAGTCAGTTGTTGTTCGCTGATGATACAGCGCTGGTGGCTGATTCATGTGAGAAACTGCAGAAGCTGGTGACTGAGTTTGGTGAAGTGTGTGAAAGAAGAAAGTTAAGAGTAAATGTGAATAAGAGCAAGGCTATTAGGTACAGTAGAGTTGAGGGTCAAGTCAATTGGGAGGTAAGTTTGAATGGAGAAAAACTGGAGGAAGTAAAGTGTTTGAGATATCTGGGAGTGGATTTGGCAGCGGATGGAACCATGGAAGCGGAAGTGAATCATAGGGTGGGGGAGGGGGCGAAAATCCTGGGAGCCTTGAAGAATGTGTGGAAGTCGAGAACATTATCTCGGAAAGCAAAAATGGGTATGTTTGAAGGAATAGTGGTTCTAACAATGTTGTATGGTTGCGAGGCGTGGGCTATGGATAGAGTTGTGCGCAGGAGGGTGGATGTGCTGGATATGAGATGTTTGAGGACAATATGTGGTGTGAGGTGGTTTGATCGAGTAAGTAATGTAAGGGTAAGAGAGATGTGTGGAAATAAAAAGAGCGTGGTTGAGAGAGCAGAAGAGGGTGTTTTGAAATCGTTTGGGCACATGGAGAGAATGAGTGAGGAAAGATTGACCAAGAGGATATATGTGTCGGAGGTGGAGGGAACGAGGAGAAATGGGAGACCAAATTGGAGGTGGAAAGATGGAGTGAAAAAGATTTTGTGTGATCGGGGCCTGAACATGCAGGAGGGTGAAAGGAGGGCAAGGAAAAGAGTGAATTGGATCGATGTGGTATACCGGGGTTGACGTGCTGTCAGTGGATTGAATCAGGGCATGCGAAGCGTCTAGGGTAAGCCATGGAAAGTTGTGTGGGGCCTGGATGTGGAAAGGGAGCTGTGGTTTCGGGCATTATTGCGTGACAGCTGGAGACTGGGTGTGAACGAATGGGGCCTTTGTTGTCTTTTCCTATCGCTACCTCGCACACACGAGGGGGGAGGGGGATGGTATTCCATGTGTGGCGAGGTGGCGATGGGAATGAATAAAGGCAGACAGTGTGAATTGTGTGCATGGGTATATATGTGTGTGTCTGTGTGTGTATATATATGTGTACATTGGGATGTATAGGTGTGTATATTTGCGTGTGTGGACGTGTATGTATATACATTGTGTATTGGGGTGGGTTGGGCCATTTCTTTCGTCTGTTTCCTTGCGCTACCTCGCAAACGCGGGAGACAGCGACAAAGCAAAATAAATATAATATATATATATATATATATATATATATATATATATATATATATATATATATATATATATATATATATATATATAATTTATATCTATTATAAGTGATCACCGTTTCCCCATTTTGGCGAGGTAGCACCGGGAAACAGACGAAGAAAGACCCATCCACTGACATACGCAATATATACATATACGCATATACATGTGTATACATCAATGATACATAAATGCATATACATACGCATACTTATACATTCATACACATGCACATAATCATACCTGCTTGCCTTCATCCATTCCCGTCGCCATCCAGTACCGCAGCAAACAGCATCACCATCCCCTGCGTCAGCGAGGTAGCGCCAGGAAACATGCGAAGAAAGGCCATATCCTCTCGCATCTATTCTCTCGTTCATGTAATAATGCACCGAAACCACAGCTCCCTCTCCACATCCAGGCCCCACAGAACTTTCCATGGTTTACCCCAGACGCTTCACATGCCCTGGTTCAATCCATTGACAGCACATCGATCCCGGTATACCACATCATTCCAATTCTCTCTATTCCTTGCACGCCTCTCACCCTCCTGCATGTTCAGACCCCGATCACTCAATATCTCTTCCTCACCCTCCCCACATCATCATTTGGTGATCAGTTTCCACCTGCAGGTCGTCGTCAGCCACTCAGTGTTGACATGTAGTACTGGCAGGTAAACGTAGTGTTCCTGTGTCATATTATGTTGTTATGTCCACCTGAACCTACATTATGTTGTCATGTCCACCTGAACCTACATTATGTTGTTATGTCCACCTGAACCTACATTATGTTGTTATGTCCACCTGAACCTACATTATGTTGTTATGTCCACCTGAACCTGTAGGTCACACTGACTCATTTATCCAACTGCTCCTGTATCTTCCTCCCGCTCGCTCGTATAAGTCGACCAGTAAGGATCATGTGGACTTCCTTATAAAGCAAGTGTTGATCTGCCTCGTACATATGTTGCCTCCCACCAACATGGCTCTCCCACCAACATGGCTCTCCCACCAACATGGCTCTTCCACCAACATCATTAGAATCTTGCTCTACTGGTACAACGGCACTTCCTGCTGGCCAACAGTTGTTGTGAACAGTTGTTCCGTTTATACCAGGGATTGATTCGTCCTTGTATGGAGTCCTGCTCTCACATCTAGGGTGGTTCTGCTCTGTATCCTTACTTGACACACTTGAGTCCAAAGTGGTTCGCCATATAAACTGTCCCAGGCTAACTTGACTCCCTTGCCCTACGCCGCAATGTTGGTCCACTTTCCCTCTTCTATAGGTATTACTTTGTGTTTGCCCCTGAGAGCTGGCTGCCTTGTGTGCCCCCCACCACTAGCTAGACCACGCAATACTCGGCAAGCTGCTGCGTCACATGATTACTGTGTGGCCATCAGCAACTCAAGGGTGGGCCGTTTTGATAACTGTTTCTTTCCCTACACGTCGAAGCTTTGGAACTCTCTACCTTCTCATGTCCTTCCTAATAACCATGACCTGGCGGCACATTTCAAAACACAGGTTTTTCCCTTCCTCTAAAGACGTAAATATTTTCCCTTGCCTTATCTATTTCCTTTTTATGATCATTTCAATATTCCAATTAAGTTCTGACCTTGATGTTTGACAGGAACCGTCAACATAAACAAAAAAAAAAAGCCGTCTATGTGGCATAGACCTCAGCTGGAAGGCGGGTTCCCCGCTCACCAAACACCCACACAACTCCCACCACTGTGACAAACACAACACAAATATAAACAAACAAATAAAAAGAAATTCAAACCATGTCATCATGGTTCACTAAGGACCAGACCTGACCACACATCTGGCTGACCACGCCCACCATGACCACATATCTGGCTGACCACACCCACCATGACCACACATCTGGCTGACCACACCCACCATGACCACATATCTGGCTGACCACACCCACCATGACCACACATCTGGCTGACCACGCCCACCATGACCACACATCTGGCTGACCACGCCCACCATGACCACACATCTGGCTGACCATGCCCACCATGACCACACATCTGGCTGACCACGCCCACCATGACCACACATCTGGCTGACCACGCCCACCATGACCACACATCTGGCTGACCACGCCCACCATGATCACACATCTGGCTGACCACGCCCACCATGACCACACATCTGGCTGACCACGCCCACCATGACCACACATCTGGCTGACCACACCCACCATGACCACACATCTGGCTGACCACGCCCACCATGACCACACATCTGGCTGACCACGCCCACCATGACCACACATCTGGCTGACCATGCCCACCATGACCACACATCTGGCTGACCACGCCCACCATGACCACACATCTGGCTGACCACGCCCACCATGACCACACATCTGGCTGACCACGCCCACCATGACCACACATCTGGCTGACCATGCCCACCATGACCACACATCTGGCTGACCACGCCCACCATGACCACACATCTGGCTGACCACGCCCACCATGATCACACATCTGGCTGACCACGTCAACCATGACCACACATTTGGTTGACCACGCCCACCATGACCACACATCTGACTGACCACGCCCACCATGACCACACGTCTGACTGACCACGCCCACCATGACCACAGATCTGGTTGGCCACACACACCATGACCACATATATAGCTGACCACGCCTACCATGACCACACATCTGGTTGACCACGCCCACCATGACCACACATCTGGCTAACCACGCCCATCATGACCACAGATCTGGTTGACCACGCCCATCATAACCACACCCCTGACTAACCAGGCCCACCATGACCACATCTGACTGACCACGCCCACCATAACCACACATATAGCTGACCACAGCCCACCATTACCACACATCTGGCTGACCACGCCCACCATAACCACACATATAGCTGACCACGCCCAAGAAAACTAGCTGATCTCAACAACACTGGTACAGAACTACCAGACATCAGGGGTACCAACACTGGTACAGAACTACCAGACATCAGGGGTACCAACACTGGTACAGAACTACCAGACATCAGGGGTACCAACACTGGTACAGAACTACCAGACATCAGGGGTACCAACACTGGTACAGAACTGCCAGTTATGGTCGAGTGTTCTCACTGCCAAATGTTCTCTCTCTCCTCCTGGTAGTGTCTCTCTCCTCCTGGTAGTGTCTCTCTCCTCCTGGTAGTGTCTCTCTCCTCCTGGTAGTCTCTCTCTCCTCCTGGTAGTGTCTCTCTCCTCCTGGTAGTGTCTCTCTCCTCCTGGTAGTCTCTCTCTCCTCCTGGTAGTGTCTCTCTCCTCCTGGTAGTGTCTCTCTCCTCCTGGTAGTGTCTCTCTCCTCCTGGTAGTGTCTCTCTCCTCCTGGTAGTGTCTCTCTCCTCCTGGTAGTGTCTCTCTCCTCCTGGTAGTCTCTCTCTCCTCCTGGTAGTGTCTCTCTCCTCCTGGTAGTGTCTCTCTCCTCCTGGTAGTCTCTCTCTCCTCCTGGTAGTGTCTCTCTCCTCCTGGTAGTGTCTCTCTCCTCCTGGTAGTGTCTCTCTCCTCCTGGTAGTCTCTCTCTCCTCCTGGTAGTCTCTCTCTCCTCCTGGTAGTGTCTCTCTCCTCCTGGTAGTGTCTCTCTCCTCCTGGTAGTGTCTCTCTCCTCCTGGTAGTGTCTCTCTCCTCCTGGTAGTGTCTCTCTCCTCCTGGTAGTGTCTCTCTCCTCCTGGTAGTCTCTCTCTCCTCCTGGTAGTGTCTCTCTCCTCCTGGTAGTGTCTCTCTCCTCCTGGTAGTGTCTCTCTCCTCCTGGTAGTGTCTCTCTCCTCCTGGTAGTGTCTCTCTCCTCCTGGTAGTGTCTCTCTCCTCCTGGTAGTGTCTCTCTCCTCCTGGTAGTGTCTCTCTCCTCCTGGTAGTGTCTCTCTCCTCCTGGTAGTGTCTCTCTCCTCCTGGTAGTGTCTCTCTCCTCCTGGTAGTGTCTCTCTCCTCCTGGTAGTGTCTCTCTCCTCCTGGTAGTGTCTCTCTCCTCCTGGTAGTGTCTCTCTCCTCCTGGTAGTGTCTCTCTCCTCCTGGTAGTGTCTCTCTCCTCCTGGTAGTGTCTCTCTCCTCCTGGTAGTGTCTCTCTCCTCCTGGTAGTCTCTCTCTCCTCCTGGTAGTGTCTCTCTCCTCCTGGTAGTGTCTCTCTCCTCCTGGTAGTGTCTCTCTCCTCCTGGTAGTGTCTCTCTCCTCCTGGTAGTCTCTCTCTCCTCCTGGTAGTCTCTCTCTCCTCCTGGTAGTGTCTCTCTCCTCCTGGTAGTGTCTCTCTCCTCCTGGTAGTCTCTCTCTCCTCCTGGTAGTGTCTCTCTCCTCCTGGTAGTGTCTCTCTCCTCCTGGTAGTCTCTCTCTCCTCCTGGTAGTCTCTCTCTCCTCCTGGTAGTGTCTCTCTCCTCCTGGTAGTGTCTCTCTCCTCCTGGTAGTCTCTCTCTCCTCCTGGTAGTGTCTCTCTCCTCCTGGTAGTCTCTCTCTCCTCCTGGTAGTGTCTCTCTCCTCCTGGTAGTGTCTCTCTCCTCCTGGTAGTGTCTCTCTCCTCCTGGTAGTGTCTCTCTCCTCCTGGTAGGTCTCTCTCCTCCTGGTAGTGTCTCTCTCCTCCTGGTAGTGTCTCTCTCCTCCTGGTAGTGTCTCTCTCCTCCTGGTAGTGTCTCTCTCCTCCTGGTAGTGTCTCTCTCCTCCTGGTAGTGTCTCTCTCCTCCTGGTAGTGTCTCTCTCCTCCTGGTAGTGTCTCTCTCCTCCTGGTAGTGTCTCTCTCCTCCTGGTAGTGTCTCTCTCCTCCTGGTAGTGTCTCTCTCCTCCTGGTAGTGTCTCTCTCCTCCTGGTAGTGTCTCTCTCCTCCTGGTAGTGTCTCTCTCCTCCTGGTAGTCTCTCTCTCCTCCTGGTAGTGTCTCTCTCCTCCTGGTAGTGTCTCTCTCCTCCTGGTAGTGTCTCTCTCCTCCTGGTAGTGTCTCTCTCCTCCTGGTAGTGTCTCTCTCCTCCTGGTAGTCTCTCTCTCCTCCTGGTAGTGTCTCTCTCCTCCTGGTAGTCTCTCTCTCCTCCTGGTAGTGTCTCTCTCCTCCTGGTAGTCTCTCTCTCCTCCTGGTAGTGTCTCTCTCCTCCTGGTAGTGTCTCTCTCCTCCTGGTAGTGTCTCTCTCCTCCTGGTAGTGTCTCTCTCCTCCTGGTAGTGTCTCTCTCCTCCTGGTAGTTCTCTCTCCTCCTGGTAGTGTCTCTCTCCTCCTGGTAGTGTCTCTCTCCTCCTGGTAGTGTCTCTCTCCTCCTGGTAGTGTCTCTCTCCTCCTGGTAGTGTCTCTCTCCTCCTGGTAGTCTCTCTCTCCTCCTGGTAGTGTCTCTCTCCTCCTGGTAGTGTCTCTCTCCTCCTGGTAGTGTCTCTCTCCTCCTGGTAGTGTCTCTCTCCTCCTGGTAGTGTCTCTCTCCTCCTGGTAGTGTCTCTCTCCTCCTGGTAGTGTCTCTCTCCTCCTGGTAGTGTCTCTCTCCTCCTGGTAGTGTCTCTCTCCTCCTGGTAGTGTCTCTCTCCTCCTGGTAGTGTCTCTCTCCTCCTGGTAGTGTCTCTCTCCTCCTGGTAGTGTCTCTCTCCTCCTGGTAGTGTCTCTCTCCTCCTGGTAGTGTCTCTCTCCTCCTGGTAGTGTCTCTCTCCTCCTGGTAGTGTCTCTCTCCTCCTGGTAGTGTCTCTCTCCTCCTGGTAGTCTCTCTCTCCTCCTGGTAGTGTCTCTCTCCTCCTGGTAGTGTCTCTCTCCTCCTGGTAGTGTCTCTCTCCTCCTGGTAGTGTCTCTCTCCTCCTGGTAGTGTCTCTCTCCTCCTGGTAGTCTCTCTCTCCTCCTGGTAGTCTCTCTCTCCTCCTGGTAGTGTCTCTCTCCTCCTGGTAGTCTCTCTCTCCTCCTGGTAGTCTCTCTCTCCTCCTGGTAGTGTCTCTCTCCTCCTGGTAGTGTCTCTCTCCTCCTGGTAGTCTCTCTCTCCTCCTGGTAGTGTCTCTCTCCTCCTGGTAGTGTCTCTCTCCTCCTGGTAGTGTCTCTCTCCTCCTGGTAGTGTCTCTCTCCTCCTGGTAGTGTCTCTCTCCTCCTGGTAGTGTCTCTCTCCTCCTGGTAGTCTCTCTCTCCTCCTGGTAGTCTCTCTCTCCTCCTGGTAGTCTCTCTCTCCTCCTGGTAGTGTCTCTCTCCTCCTGGTAGTCTCTCTCCTCCTGGTAGTGTCTCTCTCCTCCTGGTAGTCTCTCTCTCCTCCTGGTAGTCTCTCTCTCCTCCTGGTAGTGTCTCTCTCCTCTGGTAGTCTCTCTCTCCTCCTGGTAGTCTCTCTCTCCTCCTGGTAGTCTCTCTCTCCTCCTGGTAGTGTCTCTCTCCTCCTGGTAGTGTCTCTCTCCTCCTGGTAGTGTCTCTCTCCTCCTGGTAGTCTCTCTCTCCTCCTGGTAGTCTCTCTCCTCCTGGTAGTGTCTCTCTCCTCCTGGTAGTGTCTCTCTCCTCCTGGTAGTCTCTCTCTCCTCCTGGTAGTGTCTCTCTCCTCCTGGTAGTGTCTCTCTCCTCCTGGTAGTCTCTCTCTCCTCCTGGTAGTGTCTCTCTCCTCCTGGTAGTCTCTCTCTCCTCCTGGTAGTGTCTCTCTCCTCCCTGGTAGTGTCTCTCTCCTCCTGTAGTGTCTCTCTCCTGGTAGTCTCTCTCTCCTCCTGGTAGTGTCTCTCTCCTCCTGGTAGTCTCTCTCCTCCTGGTAGTGTCTCTCTCCTCCTGGTAGTCTCTCTCTCCTCCTGGTAGTGTCTCTCTCCTCCTGGTAGTGTCTCTCTCCTCCTGGTAGTGTCTCTCTCCTCCTGGTAGTCTCTCTCTCCTCCTGGTAGTGTCTCTCTCCTCCTGGTAGTGTCTCTCTCCTCCTGGTAGTGTCTCTCTCCTCCTGGTAGTGTCTCTCTCCTCCTGGTAGTGTCTCTCTCCTCCTGGTAGTCTCTCTCTCCTCCTGGTAGTCTCTCTCTCCTCCTGGTAGTGTCTCTCTCCTCCTGGTAGTGTCTCTCTCCTCCTGGTAGTGTCTCTCTCCTCCTGGTAGTGTCTCTCTCCTCCTGGTAGTGTCTCTCTCCTCCTGGTAGTGTCTCTCTCCTCCTGGTAGTGTCTCTCTCCTCCTGGTAGTGTCTCTCTCCTCCTGGTAGTGTCTCTCTCCTCCTGGTAGTGTCTCTCTCCTCCTGGTAGTGTCTCTCTCCTCCTGGTAGTGTCTCTCTCCTCCTGGTAGTCTCTCTCTCCTCCTGGTAGTGTCTCTCTCCTCCTGGTAGTGTCTCTCTCCTCCTGGTAGTGTCTCTCTCCTCCTGGTAGTGTCTCTCTCCTCCTGGTAGTGTCTCTCTCCTCCTGGTAGTGTCTCTCTCCTCCTGGTAGTGTCTCTCTCCTCCTGGTAGTGTCTCTCTCCTCCTGGTAGTGTCTCTCTCCTCCTGGTAGTGTCTCTCTCCTCCTGGTAGTGTCTCTCTCCTCCTGGTAGTGTCTCTCTCCTCCTGGTAGTCTCTCTCTCCTCCTGGTAGTCTCTCTCTCCTCCTGGTAGTGTCTCTCTCCTCCTGGTAGTGTCTCTCTCCTCCTGGTAGTGTCTCTCTCCTCCTGGTAGTGTCTCTCTCCTCCTGGTAGTCTCTCTCCTCCTGGTAGTCTCTCTCTCCTCCTGGTAGTCTCTCTCTCCTCCTGGTAGGATCAACCAATTATTTGATTCTACCATCAACATTGCCAGGTATAATTACCAGTAATTGAATGGTCGACATATATTCTATTTATCGTTATTGATACCCGATTCATAAGTACTTTATGATGACCATTACTAATATAGACTCATTATACATATGAGTACAGTGTACATGTTTCAGACATGTATATGTTCTTTGTTTAATGTGAAGATCTTGTGAGATATGATGGAAGATTAACCAGAGCCATCTGAGTTAATGACAAGTTGTGAGTGACCTGTTGTGTGGGAGGTGTTCCAGGTGTGTTGTGAGTGACCTGTTGTGTGGGAGGTGGTCCAGGTGTGTTGTGAGTGACCTGTTGTGTGGGAGGTGTTCCAGGTGTGTTGTGAGTGACCTGTTGTGTGGGAGGTGTTCCAGGTGTGTTGTGAGTGACCTGTTGTGTGGGAGGTGTTCCAGGTGTGTTGTGAGTGACCTGTCGTGTGGGAGATGGTCTAGGTGTGTTGTGAGTGACCTGTTGTGTGGGAGGTGTTCCAGGTGTGTTGTGAGGACCTGTTGTGTGGGAGGTGTTCCAGGTGTGTTGTGAGTGACCTGTTGTGTGGGAGGTGTTCCAGGTGTGTTGTGAGTGACCTGTTGTGTGGGAGGTGTTCCAGGTGTGTTGTGAGTGACCTGTTGTGTGGGAGGTGTTCCAGGTGTGTTGTGAGTGACCTGTTGTGTGGGAGATGGTCCAGGTGTGTTGTGAGTGACCTGTTGTGTGGGAGGTGTTCCAGGTGTGTTGTGAGTGACCTGTTGTGTGGGAGGTGTTCCAGGTGTGTTGTGAGTGACCTGTTGTGTGGGAGGTGTTCCAGGTGTGTTGTGAGTGACCTGTTGTGTGGGAGGTGTTCCAGGTGTGTTGTGAGTGACCTGTTGTGTGGGAGGTGTTCCAGGTGTGTTGTGAGTGACCTGTTGTGTGGGAGGTGTTCCAGGTGTGTTGTGAGTGACCTGTTGTGTGGGAGGTGTTCCAGGTGTGTTGTGAGTGACCTGTTGTGTGGGAGGTGGTCCAGGTGTGTTGTGAGTGACCTGTTGTGTGGGAGGTGTTCCAGGTGTGTTGTGAGTGACCTGTTGTGTGGGAGGTGTTCCAGGTGTGTTGTGAGTGACCTGTTGTGTGGGAAGTGTTCCAGGTGTGTTGTGAGTGACCTGTCGTGTGGGAGGTGGTCCAGGTGTGTTGTGAGTGACCTGATGTGTGGGAGATGGTCCAGGTGTGTTGTGAGTGACCTGTTGTGTGGGAGATGGTCCAGGTGTGTTGTGAGTGACCTGTTGTGTGGGAGATGGTCCAGGTGTGTTGTGAGTGACCTGTTGTGTGGGAGGTGTTCCAGGTGTGTTGTGAGTGACCTGTTGTGTGGGAGGTGTTCCAGGTGTGTTGTGAGTGACCTGTTGTGTGGGAGGTGGTCCAGGTGTGTTGTGAGTGACCTGTTGTGTGGGAGATGGTCCAGGTGTGTTGTGAGTGACCTGTTGTGTGGGAGATGGTCCAGGTGTGTTGTGAGTGACCTGTTGTGTGGGAGATGGTCCAGGTGTGTTGTGAGTGACCTGTTGTGTGGGAGGTGTTCCAGGTGTGTTGTGAGTGACCTGTTGTGTGGGAGGTGTTCCAGGTGTGTTGTGAGTGACCTGTTGTGTGGGAGGTGTTCCAGGTGTGTTGTGAGTGACCTGTCGTGTGGGAGGTGGTCTAGGTGTGTTGTGAGTGACCTGTTGTGTGGGAGGTGTTCCAGGTGTGTTGTGAGTGACCTGTTGAGTGGGAGATGGTCCAGGTGTGTTGTGAGTGACCTGTCGTGTGGGAGGTGGTCCAGGTGTGTTGTGAGTGACCTGTTGTGTGGGAGGTGTTCCAGGTGTGTTGTGAGTGACCTGTCGTGTGGGACGTGGTCCAGGTGTGTTGTGAGTGACCTGTTGTGTGGGAAGTGTTCCAGGTGTGTTGTGAGTGACCTGTCGTGTGGGAGGTGGTCCAGGTGTGTTGTGAGTGACCTGATGTGTGGGAGATGGTCCAGGTGTGTTGTGAGTGACCTGTTGTGGGGGAGATGGTCCAGGTGTGTTGTGAGTGACCTGTTGTGTGGGAGATGGTCCAGGTGTGTTGTGAGTGACCTGTTGTGTGGGAGATGGTCCAGGTGTGTTGTGAGTGACCTGTTGTGTGGGAGGTGGTCCAGGTGTGCTGTGAGTGACCTGTTGTGTGGGAGTGGTCCAGGTGTGTTGTGAGTGACCTGTTGTGTGGGAGGTGGTCCAGGTGTGTGTGAGTGACCTGTTGTGTGGGAGTGGTCCAGGTGTGTTGTGAGTGACTGTTGTGGGGAGTGGTCCAGGTGTGTTGTGATGCTGTGTGTGGAGATGGTCCAGGTGTTGTGGTGACCGTTGTGTGGGGGTCCAGGTGTGTTGTGAGTGACCTGTTTGTGGGAGGTGGCCAGGTGTGCTGTGAGTGACCGTTGTGTGGGGAGGTCCAGGTGTGTTGTGGGTCCTGTGTGGGTGGCAGTGGTCCAGGTGCTGCTAGTTGTGGTCAGGAGGGTGGCCAGTTGTGGTTGCTGGGGTCAGGAGGGTGGAGTTGTGGTCTGTGGGGTCAGGAGGGTGGCAGTTGTGGTCTGCTGGGGTCAGGAGGGTGGCAGTTGTGGTCTGCTGGGGTCAGGAGGGTGGCAGTTGTGGTCTGCTGGGGTCAGGAGGGTGGCAGTTGTGGTCTGCTGGGGTCAGGAGGGTGGCAGTTGTGGTCTGCTGGGGTCAGGAGGGTGGCAGTTGTGGTCTGCTGGGGTCAGGAGGGTGGCAGTTGTGGTCTGCTGGGGTCAGGAGGGTGGCAGTTGTGGTCTGCTGGGGTCAGGAGGGTGGCAGTTGTGGTCTGCTGGGGTCAGGAGGGTGGCAGTTGTGGTCTGCTGGGGTCAGGAGGGTGGCAGTTGTGGTCTGCTGGGGTCAGGAGGGTGGCAGTTGTGGTCTGCTGGGGTCAGGAGGGTGGCAGTTGTGGTCTGCTGGGGTCAGGAGGGTGGCAGTTGTGGTCTGCTGGGGTCAGGAGGGTGGCAGTTGTGGTCTGCTGGGGTCAGGAGGGTGGCAGCTGTGGTCTGCTGGGGTCAGGAGGGTGGCAGTTGTGGTCTGCTGGGGTCAGGAGGGTGGCAGTTGTGGTCTGCTGGGGTCAGGAGGGTGGCAGTTGTGGTCTGCTGGGGTCAGGAGGGTGGCAGTTGTGGTCTGCTGGGGTCAGGAGCGTGGCAGTTGTGGTCTGCTGGGGACAGGAGGGTGGCAGTTGTGGTCTGCTGGGGTCAGGAGCGTGGCAGTTGTGGTCTGCTGGGGACAGGAGGGTGGCAGTTGTGGTCTGCTGGGGTCAGGAGCGTGGCAGTTGTGGTCTGCTGGGGTCAGGAGGGTGGTAGTTGTGGTCTGCTGGGGTCAGGAGGGTGGCAGTTGTGGTCTGCTGGGGTCAGGAGGGTGGCAGTTGTGGTCTGCTGGGGTCAGGAGGGTGGTAGTTGTGGTCTGCTGGGGTCAGGAGGGTGGCAGTTGTGGTCTGCTGGGGTCAGGAGGGTGGCAGTTGTGGTCTGCTGGGGTCAGGAGGGTGGCAGTTGTGGTCTGCTGGGGTCAGGAGGGTGGCAGTTGTGGTCTGCTGGGGTCAGGAAATTAACAACTTACAACTGACTGGATTGTGTTATAGTGAAGACCTTTAACGTAGCTTGTAAATGTTTTCTTGAGTCAATTGTTGACGTGATAAAACAATGAATAAAGATGATTTTATTGAATGCATGAAGCCATGAGGCTCAACATATACAGATGAGGACTTGTATAACTTGAGGATTATAACTGTTGTTAATTAAGTCGTCACAACACAGCTTAAGATCAAACTTGGGCTGGCTTCAGACCTGCAATAGAAACTGGTATGTCTACACAGTACAGGAAGCTGGACAGAAGAAATTCTATAGTTTCTATGTTTTGTGTTGATGACGTGAACATGAAGTGATGTGCACTAAGACGTTGTGATACTGTGTTGACATATTTTATGTATCTAACGTAATGTTTATGCGGAAATTTTTGCAACAAAATTACTAAAGGATATCTTACCTTCTAATGCAATTTGGTCTAGGTATGTAGAAGATATTCTTTGTGTTTGGCCAACAAATGAAAATTTACAAATATGTCTCCTCTTAACAATTTAGTACCTTCCATCAAATTTACTGTAGAAAATGAAAATAATGGTATGTTACCATTTTTAGATTGCATGATCCATAGACAAGGAAACAAGTTTAAGTTTATCATATACAGAAAACCCACCAATGTATGCTCATATATCCATTATTACTCATCTCAACATGACAAAGTTAAATTATCATCATTTCAATCTATGTTCCTTAGGGCATTACGTATTTGCAGTCCAGAGTTTATTGATGATGAGTTTGAGAAGATATATTCTATTGGATCTAAGTTAAAGTACCCTAGATCTTTCATTGATAAATCCCTTAAGTTAGCAAAGAAATAATTTTATAGAGTTAAACCCAAACCTCCCATTGACACCAAGAATCTTTTAGTTCTCCCTTTTAATAATGACTTTACTTCCCATGTTGCTTAAATCCTTTACTGTGAATGTTGCCTTTAGCAACAATAATACTATAAAGAATATCTTAGTCAGGAACTCACCAGAAAATTCTGCAGGATGCATCTATAAAGTGCCATGTAGAAATTGTGACAAGTTTTGTGTTGGGCAGACTGGCAAGGATCTTTCTGTAAGACTTAAGCAACAAAAATACAGTATAAGAACGGGACAAGAATCAAATGCCTTGTTAAATCACGTTAAAAACTATGATCATTATATTGACTAGAGTAATGCCATCTCAGTTATGAACTCTAATTCCAGTACCACGAGAAATATCATTGAATCTTCTATCATTCAATATACAAAAATTATAACCTAAATATTAGTGAAGGTTTATACAAATTGCATAACCTTATTGTTAATAAAATTTGTAAACAATTCACCTTCTTGTCCATATAATAAGTTTATGATACGCTCGTTGTCTGTCCTGGACAATCGCATGTTTACCAAATGCCGTCCTAGCTTCGTCTCTTCGTTGTATATCAACTGACTGTTATATTGCTCTCTTGTGTCTCCCCTGATGATGTAATTATTACACAGAAGTGCACTTGGGAACTTATCGTGTTTCATTTTTCCCGTGGACTCATAGGAATATATAATTCATTTATGAATGGCGTTGTTAGGGAAGTGAATGGAAATGTTTTGGAGAGAGGGGCAAGTATGCAGTCTGCTGTGGATAAGAGAGCTTGGAAAGTGAGTCAGTTGTTGTTCGCTGATGATACAGCGCTGGTGGCTGATTCGTGTGAGAAACTGCAGAAGCTGGTGACTGAGTTTGGTAAAGTGTGTGAAAGAAGAAAGCTGAGAGTAAATGTAAATAAGAGTAAGGTCATTATGTACAGTAGGGTTGAGGGACAAGTCAATTGGGAAGTAAGTTTGAATGGAGAAAAACTGGAGGAAGTAAAGTGTTTTAGATATCTGGAAGTTGATTTGGCAGCGAGTAGAACCATGGAAGCGGAAGTTAGTCACAGGGTGGGCAAGGGGGCGAAAGTTCTGGGAGCATTGACAATGTGTGGAAGGCGAGAAAGTTATCTCGGAAAGCAAAGATGGGTATGTTTGAAGGAATAGTGGTTCCAACAATGTTATATAGTTGCGAGGCATGGGCTATGGATAGAGTTGTGCGCAGGAGGATGGATGTGCTGGAAATGAGATGTTTGAGGACAAAATGTGGTGTGAGGAGGTTTGATCGAGTAAGTAATGAAAGGGTTAGAGAGATGTGTGGTAATAAAAAGAGTGTGGTTGAGAGAGCAGAAGAGTGTGTTTTGAAATGGTTTGGGCACATTGAGAGAATGAGTGAGGAAAGATTGACCAAGAGGATATATGTTTCAGATTTGGAGGGAACGAGGAGAAGTGGGAGACCAAATTGGAGGTGGAAAGATGGAGTGAAAAAGATTTTGAGTGATCGGGGCCTGAACATGCAGGAGGGTGAAAGGTGTGCAAGGAATTGAGTGAATTGGAACGATGCGGCATACCGGGGTCGACGTGCTGTCAGTGGATTGAACCAGGGCATGTGAAGCGTCTGGGATAAACCATGGAAATTTTGTGGGGCCTGGATGTGGAAAGGGAGCTGTGGTTTCGGTGCATTATTACATGACAGCTAGAGCCTGAGTGTGAACGAATGTGGCCTTTGTTGTCTTTTCCTAGCGCTACCTCGCACACATGCAGAGAGAGGGGGTTGTCATTTCATGTGTGGCGGGGTGGCGACGAGAATGAATAAAGGCAGACAGTATGAATTATGTACATGTGTATATATGTATATGTCTGTGTATGTATATATATGTATACGTTGAGATGTATAGGTATGTGTATTTGCGTGTGTGGACGTGTATGTATATACATGTGTATGTCGGGTGGGTTGGGCTATTCTTTCGTCTGTTTCCTTGCGCTACCTCGCTAACGCGGGAGACAGCGACAAAGTATAATGATAATAATATATACATTGCAGTAACTGTACGTAATGTGCAAGAAGATCTAATTTTCCTTTACTGAAATTACATAATTTTGTCAAATGTAGTTACAGTTCTGTAATAACAAGACTGACTTTTTCCTGTACTACAGTGAATAGTACAGTGTATAGTACAGTGTATAGTACAGTGTATAGTACAGTGTATAGTACAGTGTATACTACAGTGTTTTTCATGCACAACCCTGTGTTGTGTACACGCACACCCCTGTGTTGTGTACATGCACAACCCTGAGTTGTGTACATGCACACCCATGTGTTGTGTACATGCACAACTCTGTGTTGTGTACACGCACAAACCTGTGTTGTGTACATGCACAACCCTGAGTTGTGTACATGCACAACTCTGTGTTGTGTACATGCAGAACTCTGTGTTGTGTACACGCACAAACCTGTGTTGTGTACATGCACAACTCTGTGTTGTGTACATGCACAACCCTGAGTTGTGTACATGCACAACTCTGTGTTGTGTACATGCACAACTCTGTGTTGTGTACACGCACACCCCTGTGCTGTGTACATGCACAACCCTGAGTTGTGTACATGCACAACCCTGTGTTGTGTACATGCACAACCCTGTGTTGTGTACATCATCTCCAGTTCTGGCGTTGCACAGTGGCCGATGGAGTACATGTTCAGTTATCTATTAAAAGAGAAATGGTTTCCTGTGCGATGAGAACACCATTTTCCCTCCGTTTGTGCCAGTAAAGTGGTCAACCACAGAACCATTTTGTATGACGATACAGTACATGTATCTCCCGGGATCAGAACACGAGATGTGGGTCACTTACTGACCATGATGAGATCTGTGTTGTATACACCTGGACCCTTGGCCCATCATACCTGACCCTTGGCCCATCATACCTGACCCTTAGGTCATCATTCCTGACCCTTGGCCCATCATACCTGACCCTTGGGTCATCATTCCTGACCCTTGGCCTCATCATACCTGACCCTTGGGTCATCATTCCTGACCCTTGGCCCATCATACCTGACCCTTGGGTCCATCATTCCTGACCCTTGGCCCATCATACCTGACCCTTAGGTCATCATACCTGACCCTTGGCCCATCATACCTGACCCTTGGCCCATCATACCTGACCCTTGGGTCATCATTCCTGACCCTTGGCCCATCATACCTGACCCTTAGGGTCATCATTCCTGACCCTTGGCTCATCATACCTGACCCTTGGGTCATCATCCTGACCCTTGGCCCATCATACCTGACCCTTGGGTCATTCTGACCCTTGGCCCATCAACCTGACCCTTGGGTCATCATTCCTGACCCTTGGCTCATCCTACCTGACCCTTGGCCCATCATACCTGACCCTTGGGTCATCTTACCTGACCCTTGGCTCATCATACCTGACCCTTGGCCCATCATACCTGACTCTAACTTGACCCTTGGCTCATCATACCTGACTCTTGGCCCATCATTCTAAGCCAGTACTATAAATTTCGATAAATATTTCACAAACGCATGATACAGTTTGAGATGATAATGGAAACATGTGTACTGGAAAGTGGAATATGAAAGATGAAAAACTCATATGAGACAAGTATGATAGATGACCAGTTGACATGAGATAGAAGTATGATAGATGACCAGTTGACATGAGATAGAAGTATGATAGATGACCAGTTTATGTAAGAGAGAGAGAGAGAGAGAGAGAGAGAGAGAGAGAGAGAGAGAGAGAGAGAGAGAGAGAGAGAGAGAGAGAGAGAGAGAGAGAGAGAGAGAGAGAGAGAGAGAGAGAGAGAGAGAGAGAGAGAAGAGAATAGATTGAGAGTGAGAGCGGGCATAGTAACAGTGTAAGGCAACACAGTGAGGGTGAGAGGAACATAATGAGAGTGAAAGGAACATAGTGAGAGTGAGAGGGACACAGTGAGAGTGAGAGGAGTATAGTGAGAGTGAGAGGGACATAGTGAGAGTGAGAGGAGCATAGTGAGAGTGAGAGGAACATTTTGAGAGCGAGAGGAACATAGTGAGAGTGAGAGGGACACAGTGAGAGCGAGAGGAACAGAGTGAGAGTGAGAGGGGCACAGTGAGAGCGAGAGGAACAGAGTGAGAGTGAGAGGGACACATTGAGAGTGGGAGGAACGTAGTGAGAGTGAGAGGGACACAGTGAGAGTGGGAGGAACGTAGTGAGAGTGGGAGGAACGTAGTGAGAGTGAGAGGAAGATAATGAGAGTGAGAGGAGAATAGTGAGAGGAGAGAGTGTTGGCCGCTGGCCTGGAAATGTCAACGACCCATGAAAGGTCAGTCACTGTAGAGTACACACTCTGGGTGTAGAGTACACACTCTGGGTGTAGAGTGTACACTCTGGGTGTAGAGTGTACACTCTGGGTGTAGAGTACACAGTCTGGGTGTAGAGTGTATACACTCTGGGTGTAGAGTACACACTCTGGGTGTAGAGTGTTCAATCCATCCACTATATACACATATATATATATATATATTATCCCTATGGATAGGGGAGAAAGAATACTTCCCACGTATTCCCTGCGTGTCGTAGAAGGCGACTAAAAGGGGAGGGAGCGGAGGGCTGGAAATCCTCCCCTCTTGTTTTTTTTTCCATTTTCCAAAAGAAGGAACAGAGAAGGGGGCCAGGTGAGGATATTCCCTCAGAGGCCCAGTCCTCTGTTCTTAACGCTACCTGGCTAACGCGGGAAATGGTGAATAGTATGAAAAAAAAAAAAAAAAAAATATATATATATATATATATATATATATATATATATATATATATATATATATATATATATATATATATATATATATAAGGTGGATGTAATATAAAGGGAGTGTAGGGAGTGAGTGAGGAGAGTGGAGGACATCAGTGCTGTAGGTTAGATACACAAGGGTCACCTGGAGTGGGTCAAGTAGCAGGGGTGAGCCTCATCCTGACGTAACATCAAACAACACATTGTTAACCTGACGTGACAAAGCAACACGAACTACTCACACTACCAACCTTACACCTGTAGCTTCATTATATATATATATATATATATATATATATATATATATATATATATATATATATATATATATATATATATATATATATATATATATATATATATATATATATATATATATATATATATATATATATATATATATATTGCTTTGTCGCTGTCTCCCGCGTTTGCGAGGTAGCACAAGGAAACAGACGAAAGAAATGGCCCAACCCACCCCCATACACATGTATATACATACACGTCCCGACACGCAAATATACACACCTATACATCTCAATGTACACATATATATACACACACAGACACATACATATATACCCATGCACACAATTCACTCTGTCTGCCTTCATTCATTCCCATCGCCACCTCGCCACACATGGAATACCTTCCCCCTCCCCCCTCATGTGTGCGAGGTAGCACTAGGAAAAGACAACAAAGGCCCCATTCGTTCACACTCAGTCTCCAGCTGTCATGTAATAATGCCCGAAACCACAGCTCCCTTTCCACATCCAGGCCCCACACAACTTTCCATGGTTTACCCCAGACGCTTCACATGCCCTGGTTCAATCCACTGACAGCATGTCAACCCCGGTATACCACATCGATCCAATTCACTCTATTCCTTGCCCTCCTTTCACCCTCCTGCATGTTCAGGCTCCGATCACACAAAATCTTTTTCACTCCATCTTTCCACCTCCAATTTGGTCTCCCACCTCTCCTCGTTCCCTCCACCTCCGACACATATATCCTCTTGGTCACTCTTTCCTCACTCATTCTCTCCATGTGCCCAAACCATTTCAAAACACCCTCATCTGTTCTCTCAACCACGCTCTTTTTATTTCCACACATCTCTCTTACCCTTACGTTACTTACTCGATCAAACCACCTCACACCACACATTGTCCTCAAACATCTCATTTCCAGCACATCCACCCTCCTGCGCACAACTCTATCCAGTTGCCCACGCCTCGCAACCATACAACATTGTTGGAACCACTATTCCTTCAAACATAGCCATTTTTGCTTTCCGAGATAATGTTCTCGACTTCCACACATTCTTCAAGGTTCCCAAGATTTTTGCCTCCTCCCCCACCCTATGATTCACTTCCGCTTCCATGGTTCCATCCGCTGCCAGATCCACTCCCAGATATCTAAAACACTTTACTTCCTCCAGTTTTTCTCCATTCAAACTTACCTCCCAATTTACTTGACCCTCAACCCTACTGTACCTAATAACCTTGCTCTTATTCACATTTACTCTTAACTTTCTTCTTTCACACACTTTACCAAAGTCAGTCACCAGCTTCTGCAGTCTCTCACATGAATCAGCCACCAGCGCTGTATCATCAGCGAACAACAACTGACTCACTTCCCAAGCCCTCTCATCCACAACAGACTTCATACTTGCCCCTCTTTCCAAAACTCTTGCATTCACCTCCCTAACAACCCCATCCATAAACAAATTAAACAACCATGGAGACATCACACACCCCTGCCGCAAACCTACATTCACTGAGAACCAATCACTTTCCTCTCTTCCTACACGTACACATGCCTTACATCCTCGATAAAAACTTTTCACTGCTTCTAACAACTTGCCTCCCACACCATATATTCTTAATACCTTCCACAGAGCATCTCTATCAACTCTATCATATGCTTTCTCCAGATCCATAAATGCTACATACAAATCCATTTGCTTTTCTAAGTATTTCTCACATACATTCTTCAAAGCAAACACCTAATCCAAACACCCTCTACCACTTCTGAAACCACACTGCTCTTCCCCAATCTGATGCTCTGTACATGCCTTCACCCTCTCAATCAATACCCTCCCATATAATTTACCAGGAATACTCGACAAACTTATACCTCTGTAATTTGAGCACTCACTCTTATCCCGTTTGCCTTTGTACAATGGCACTATGCACGCATTCTGCCAATCCTCAGGCACCTCACCATGAGTCATACATACATTAGATAACTTTACCAACCAGTCAACAATACAGTCACCTCCCTTTTTTAATAGATTCCACTGCAATACCAACCAAACCTGCTGCCTTGCCGGCTTTCATCTTCCGCAAAGCTTTTACTACCTCTTCTCTGTTTACCAAATCATTTTCCCTAACCCTCTCACTTTGCACACCACCTCGACCAAAACACCCTATATCTTCCACTCTATCATCAAACACATTCAACAAACCTTCAAAATACTCACTCCATCTCCTTCTCACATAACCACTACTTGTTATCACCTCCCCATTTGCGCCCTTCACTGAAGTTCCCATTTGCCCCTTGTCTTACGCACTTTATTTACCTCCTTCCAAAACATCTTTTTATTCTCCGTAAAATTTACTGATACTCTCTCACCCCAACTCTCATTTGCCCTCTTTTTCACCTCTTGCACCTTTATATATATATATATATATATATATATATATATATATATATATATATATATATATATATATATATATATATATATATATATATTATTTATTTTGCTTTGTCGCTGTCTCCTGCGTTTGCGAGGTAGCGCAAGGAAACAGATGAAAGAAATGGCCCAACCCACCCATATACACATATATATACATACACGTCCACACACGCAAATATACATACCTATACATCTCAACGTATACATATATATACACACACAGACATATACACATATACACATGCACACAATTCACACTGCCTTTATTCATTCACATCGCCACCTCGCCACTAATGGAATAACATCCCCCTCCCCCTCATGTGTGCGAGGTAGCGCTAGGAAAAGACAACAAAGGCCCCATTCGCTCACACTCAGTCTCTAGCTGTCATGTAATAATGCACCGAAACCACAACTCCCTTTCCACATCCAGGCCCCACACAACCTTCCATGGTTTACCCCAGACGCTTCACATGCCCTGATTCAATCCATTGACAGCACGTCAACCCCGGTATACCACATCGATCCAATTCACTTTATTCCTTGCCCGCCTTTCACCCTCCTGCATGTTCAGGCCCCGATCACACAAAATCTTTTTCACTCCATCTTTCCACCTCCAATTTGGTCTCCCACTTCTCCTCGTTCCCTCCACCTACGACACATATATCCTCTTGGTCAATCTTTCCTCACTCATTCTCTCCATGTGCCCAAACCATTTCAAAACACCCTCCTCTGCTCTCTCAACCACGCTCTTCTTATTTCCACACATCTCTCTTACCCTTATATTACTTACTCGATCAAACCACCTCACACCACATACTGTCCTCAAACATCTCATTTCTAGCACATCCACCCTCCTGCGCACAACTCTATCCATTGCCCACGCCTCGCAACCATACAACATTGTTGGAACCACTATTCCTTCAAACATAGCCATTTTTGCTTTCCGAGATAATGTTCTCGACTTCCACACATTCTTCAAGGCTCCCAGGATTTTCGCCCCCTCCCCCACCCTACGATTCACTTCCGCTTCCATGGTTCCATCCGCTGCCAGATCCACTCCACTTTACTTCCTCCAGTTTTTCTCCATTCAAACTTACCTCCCAATTGACTTGACCCTCGGCCCTACTGTACCTAATAACCTTGCTCTTATTCACATTTACTCTTAACTTTCTTCTTTCACACACTTTACCAAACTCAGTCACCAGCTTCTGCAGTTTCTCACATGAATCAGCCACCAGCGCTGTATCAACACCAGCGCTGTAACAACCCCATCCATAAACAAATTAAACAACCATGGGGACATCACACACCCCTGCTGCAAACCTACATTCACTGAGAACCAATCACTTTCCTCTTTTCCTACACGTACACATGCCTTACATCCTCGATAAAAACTTTTCACTGCTTCTAACAACTTGCCACCCACACCATATATTCTTAGTACCTTCCACAGAGCATCTCTATCAACTCTATCATATACCCCTCTCCAGATCATAAATGCTACATACAAATCCATTTGCTTTTCTAAGTATTTCTCACATACATTCTTCAAAGCAAACACCTGATCCACACATCCTCTACCAATTCTGAAACCACACTGCTCTTCCCCAATCTGATGCTCTGCACATGCCTTCACCCTCTCAATCAATACCCTCCCATATAATTTACCAGGAATACTCAACAAACTTATACTTCTGTAATTTGAGCACTCACTCTTATCCCCTTTGCCTTTATACAATGGCACTATGCACGCATTCCGCCAATCCTCAGGCACCTCACCATGACTCATACATACATTAAATAACCTTACCAACCAGTCAACAATACAGTCACCTCCCTTTTTAATAAATTCCACTGCAATACCATCCAAACCTGCTGCATTGCCGGCTTTCATCTTCCGCAAAGCTTTTACTACCTCTTCTCTGTTTACCGAATCATTTTTCCCTAACCCTCTCACTTTGCACACCACCTCGACCAAAACACCCTATATCTGCCACTCTATCATCAAACACATTCAACAACCTTCAAAATACTCACTCCATCTCCTTCTCACATCACCACTACTTGTTATCACCTCCCCATTAGCCCCCTTCACTAAAGTTCCTATTTGCTCCCTTGTCTTATGCACTTTATTTACCTCCTTCCAGAACATCTTTTTATTCTCCCTAAAATTTAATGATACTCTCTCACCCCAACTCTCATTTGCCCTCTTTTTCACCTCTTGCACCTTTCTCTTGACCTCTTGTCTCTTTCTTTTATACATCTCCCACTCATTTGTATGTATATATATATATATATATATATATATATATATATATATATATATATATATATATATATATATATATATATATATATATATATATATATATATATATATATACACACTCCATCTTTCCACCTAAAATTTGGTCTCCCACTTCTCCTCGTTCCCTCCATCTCTGACATATATATCCTCTTGGTCAATCAATCCTCACTCATTCTCTCCATGTGACCAAACCATTTCAAAACACCCTCTTCTGCTCTCTCAACCACACTCTTTTTATTACCACACATCTCTCTTACCCTTTCATTACTTACTTGATGAAACCACTTCACACCACATATTGTCCTCAAACATCTCATTTCCAGCACATCCACCCTCCTGCGCACAACTCTATCCATAGCCCACGCCTCGCAACCATACAACATTGTTGAAACCACTATTCCTTCAAACATACCCATTTTTGCTTTCCAAGATAACGTTCTCGCCTTCCACTCATTGTTCATCGCTCCCAGAACCTTCGCACTTCAGTAGTTCATACAATTCTATTTAACATGTAAGTTTTCTATACATGTGGCAAGACATGTTTCGTGGAGACAATCACCCTTATCATCAGTACTTAACCAAGTCATTTAAATCCCAACATCACACTTGGCTCCCGCCGTCCAACACCAATCTATGTAGGCCCAGCACTGTCTGCTGTGTCTGGTCGTAATCCTTGTAAGGGAGAGTGATTAAGGTGGCGGGGGTTGACCTGAGTGTGTCTTGAACAACTTTATTTATGTCTTCGTGTTTTGTCAATTTTCTCATAATGATTTGGTTAATGCTAGGATGGGCTTTAAAGTTGCCTGGGGACAAATTAAAATTCTTAGTATCAACAATTAAGACAGATTCAATGACGTTACGTGTGACATAATCAGCAGAGGGGTATAAGTTAACAGGATTTTCAAGATCTATGGCCAGGACGATCATTTTCATGACAATGTTTAGCGATCGCATTTTTGTGGTCATCTCTGCGTACTGCATGACGGTGCCAATAACATCTCTCCGTTACAGTTTTACCTCTCTGGCCTATATAAATATATTTACATGACTTGCATTTGATGGCGTAAACACTCCCAATTGTTGCATGATTTGGCCTATTATTTATTAAGGTCTTACTGATGGTGTTATTGTACTGGAAAGCAACATTACAAACACAGTTTCTTAGAACAAGTCTTAGATTAGCTAAGTTGGGGGAATAGGGCAACACTAAACATTTAGACATCTTTATTTGTCACATTTTTGTTACATGATGCTGTTCATGCACCATACTCACATATAACCTCCCACACTCCCTCATGGCCATGTATTGCATGGTATGGGCCAACAGTCATGGCCATGTGTTGCATGGTATGGGCCAACAGTCATGGCCATGTACTGCATGGTATGGGCCAACAGTCATGGCCATGTATTGAACCTGTCATGTGTTAAGTTAGAATCATTTCTGTGAATCATATAAAGTTAACATTATTAGCTCTTAATCCATGTCATGAATAACTACTTTATTATGTATATATCTACTTTATTATGTATATAACTACTATATAATGTATATAACTACTTTATTATGTATATGACTACTTTCTTATGTATGTAACTATTATGTATATAACTACTATATTATGCATATAACTACTTTATCATGTATATAACATTTTATTATGCATATAATCACTTTATTATGTATATAACTACTTTATTACGTATATAACTACGTTATTATGTATAGATCTACCTTAGTATGTATATAACTACTTTATTGTGCATATAACTACTTTATTATGTATATAACACTCTATTATGAATATAATTACTTTATTATGTATATAACTACTTTATTATGTATAGATCTACTTTAGTATGTATATAACTACTTTATTATGTATAACTACCTTATGATCATAGTTGTCTATTTTCAATTGTTTAGTGTTCACAACCATGACAGATGTGTTGTACAGTTGTTCAATGTTCACATCCACCATGACAGATGTGTTGTACAATTGTTCAATGTTCACATCCACCATGACAGATGTGTTGTACAATTGTTCAATGTTCACATCCACCATGACAGATGTGTTGTACAATTGTTCAATGTTCACATCCACCATGACAGATGTGTTGTACAATTGTTCAGTGTTCACATCCACCATGACAGATGTGTTGTACAATTGTTCAATGTTCACATCCACCATGACAGATGAGTTGTACAATTGTTCAATGTTCACATCCACCATGACAGATGTGTTGTAAATTGTTCAGTGTTCACATCCACCATGACAGATGTGTTGTACAATTGTTCAATGTTCACATCCACCATGACAGATGTGTTCTACAATTGTTCAATGTTCACATCCACCATGACAGATGTGTTGTACAATTGTTCAATGTTCACATCCACCATGACAGATGAGTTGTACAATTGTTCAATGTTCACATCCACCATGACATATGTGTTGTACAATTGTTCAATGTTCACATCCACCATGACAGATGTGTTGTACAACTGTTCAATGTTCACATCCACCATGACAAATGTGTTGTGCAATTGCTCAATGTTCACATCCACCATGACAGATGTGTTGTACAATTGTTCAATGTTCACATCCACCATGACAGATGTGTTGTACAATTGTTCAATGTTCACATCCACCATGACAGATGTGTTGTACAATTGTTCAATGTTCACATCCACCATGACAGATGTGTTGTACAATTGTTCAATGTTCACATCCACCATGACAGATGTGTTGTACAATTGTTCAATGTTCACATCCACCATGACATGTGTTGTACCATTGTTCAATGTTCACATCCACCATGACAGATGAGTTGTACAATTGTTCAATGTTCACATCCACCATGACAGATGTGTTGTACAATTGTTCAATGTTCACATCCACCATGACAAATGTGTTGTACAATTGTTCAATGTTCACATCCACCATGACAGATGTGTTGTACAATTGTTCAATGTTCACATCCACCATGACAGATGTGTTGTACAATTGTTCAATGTTCACATCCACCATGACAGATGAGTTGTACAATTGTTCAATGTTCACATCCACCATGACAGATGAGTTGTACAATTGTTCAATGTTCACATCCACCATGACAGATGTGTTGTACAATTGTTCAATGTTCACATCCACCATGACAGATGTGTTGTACAATTGTTCAATGTTCACATCCACCATGACAAATGTGTTGTACAATTGTTCAATGTTCACATCCACCATGACAGATGTGTTGTACAATTGTTCAATGTTCATATCCACCATGACAGATGTGTTGTACAATTGTTCAATGTTCACATCCACCATGACAGATGTGTTGTACAATTGTTCAATGTTCACATCCACCATGACAGATGTATTGTACAATGTTCACATCCACCATGACAGATGTGTTGTACAATTGTTCAATGTTCACATCCACCATGACAGATGTGTTGTACAATGTTCACATCCACCATGACAGATGTGTTGTACAATTGTTCAATGTTCACATCCACCATGACAGATGTGTTGTACAATGTTCACATCCACCATGACAGATGTGTTGTACAATGTTCACATCCACCATGACAGATGTGTTATACAATGTTCACATCCACCATGACAGATGTGTTGTACAATTGTTCAATGTTCACATCCACCATGACAGATGTGTTGTACAATTGTTCAATGTTCACATCCACCATGACAGATGAGTTGTACAATTGTTCAATGTTCACATCCACCATGACAGATGAGTTGTACAATTGTTCAATGTTCACATCCACCATGACAGATGTGTTGTACAATTGTTCAATGTTCACATCCACCATGACAGATGTGTTGTACAATTGTTCAATGTTCACATCCACCATGACAAATGTGTTGTACAATTGTTCAATGTTCACATCCACCATGACAGATGTGTTGTACAATTGTTCAATGTTCACATCCACCATGACAGATGTGTTGTACAATTGTTCAATGTTCACATCCACCATGACAGATGTGTTGTACAATTGTTCAATGTTCACATCCACCATGACAGATGTATTGTACAATGTTCACATCCACCATGACAGATGTGTTGTACAATTGTTCAATGTTCACATCCACCATGACAGATGTGTTGTATAATGTTCACATCCACCATGACAGATGTGTTGTACAATTGTTCAATGTTCACATCCACCATGACAGATGTGTTGTACAATGTTCACATCCACCATGACAGATGTGTTGTACAATGTTCACATCCACCATGACAGATGTGTTGTACAATTGTTCAATATTCACATCCACCATGACAGATGTGTTATACAATGTTCACATCCACCATGACAGATGTGTTGTACAATTGTTCAATGTTCACATCCACCATGACAGATGTGTTGTACAATGTTCACATCCACCATGACAGATGTGTTGTACAATTGTTCAATGTTCACATCCACCATGACAGATGTGTTGTACAATATTCACATCCACCATGACAGATGTGTTGTACAATGTTCACATCCACCATGACAGATGTGTTGTACAATTGTTCAATGTTCACATCCACCATGACAGATGTGTTGTACAATGTTCACATCCACCATGACAGATGTGTTGTACAATTGTTCAATGTTCACATCCACCATGACAGATGTGTTGTACAATGTTCACATCCACCATGACAGATGTGTTGTACAATTGTTCAATGTTCACATCCACCATGACAGATGTGTTGTACAATGTTCACATCCACCATGACAGATGTGTTGTACAATGTTCACATCCACCATGACAGATGTGTTGTACAATGTTCACATCCACCATGACAGATGTGTTGTACAATGTTCACATCCACCATTGACATTCCCCATTACAGATGTGTTGTACAATGTTCACATCCACCATGACAGATGTGTAGTACAATGTTCACATCCACCATGACAGATGTGTTGTACCAATTGTTCAAATGTTCACATCCACCATGACAGATGAGTTGTACAATTTTTCAATGTCACATCCACCATGGACAGATGAGTTGTACAATTGTTCAAAAGTTCACATCCACCATGACAGATGAGTTGATACAATGTTCAATGTTCACATCCACCATGACCAGATGTGTTGTACAATTGTTCAATGTTCACATCCACCAAGGACAGATGTGATGTACAATTGTTCAATGTTCCACATCCACCATGACAAATTGTGTTGTACAATTGTTCAATAGTTCACATCCACCATGACAGATGTGTTGTACAATTGTCAATGTTCACATCCACCATGACAGATGTGTTGTACAATTGTACAAAGTTCACATCACCAGGACAGATGTGTTGTACAAGTGTTCAATGTTCACTACCACCATGACAGATGTATAGTTACCACTGTTCACATCCACCATAGACAGAGGTGTTAGTACAATAGTTCATGTTCACATCCCACCATGACAGATGTGTTGTACAATGTTCACATCCACCATGACAGATGTGTTGTATAATTGTTCAATGTTCACATCCACCATGACAGATGTGTTGTACAATGTTCACATCCACCATGACAGATGTGTTGTACAATGTTCACATCCACCATGACAGATGTGTTGTACAATGTTCACATCCACCATGACAGATGTGTTGTACAATGTTCACATCCACCATGACAGATGTGTTGTACAATGTTCACATCCACCATGACAGATGTGTTGTACAATGTTCACATCCACCATGACAGATGTGTTGTACAATGTTCACATCCACCATGACAGATGTGTTGTACAATGTTCACATCCACCATGACAGATGTGTTGTACAATGTTCACATCCACCATGACAGATGTGTTGTACAATTGTTCAATGTTCACATCCACCATGACAGATGTGTTGTACAATTGTTCAATGTTCACATCCACCATGACAGATGTGTTGTACAATTGTTCAATGTTCACATCCACCATGACAGATGAGTTGTACAATTGTTCAATGTTCACATCCACCATGACAGATGAGTTGTACAATTGTTCAATGTTCACATCCACCATGACAGATGTGTTGTACAATTGTTCAATGTTCACATCCACCATGACAGATGTGTTGTACAATTGTTCAATGTTCACATCCACCATGACAAATGTGTTGTACAATTGTTCAATGTTCACATCCACCATGACAGATGTGTTGTACAATTGTTCAATGTTCACATCCACCATGACAGATGTGTTGTACAATTGTTCAATGTTCACATCCACCATGACAGATGTGTTGTACAATTGTTCAATGTTCACATCCACCATGACAGATGTATTGTACAATGTTCACATCCACCATGACAGATGTGTTGTACAATTGTTCAATGTTCACATCCACCATGACAGATGTGTTGTACAATGTTCACATCCACCATGACAGATGTGTTGTACAATTGTTCAATGTTCACATCCACCATGACAGATGTGTTGTACAATGTTCACATCCACCATGACAGATGTGTTGTACAATGTTCACATCCACCATGACAGATGTGTTTGTACAATGTTCACATCCACCATGACAGATTTTTGTAAAATGTTCACAGCCACATACAGATGTGTTGACAATGTTCCACATCCACCATGACAGAATGTGTTGTACATTTCACATCCACCATGACAGATGTGTTGTACAATGTTCCATCCACCATGACAGATTGTGTTGTACAATTGTTCAATGTTCACATCCACCCATGGACAGATGTGTTGTACATTGTTCAATGTTCAAATCCACCATGACAGATGTGTTGTACAATTGTTCAATTCACATCCACCATGACATTACATTCCCCATGCCTGTGTTGTACAATGTTCACATCCCCCATGACAGGATGTGTTGTAAATTGTTCAATGTTCACATCCACCATGACAGATGTGTTGTACAATGTTCACATCCACCATGACAGATGTGTTGTACAATGTTCACATCCCTCCATGACAGATGTGTTGGATAATTGTTCAATGTTTCACATCCACCATGACAGAGTGTTTGTACAATGTTCACATCCACCATGACAGATGTGTTGTACAATTGTTCAATGTTCACATCCACCATGGCAGATGTGTTGTACAATGTTCACATCCACCATGACAGATGTGTTGCACAATTGTTCAATGTTCACATCCACCATGACAGATGTGTTGTACAATGTTCACATCCACCATGACAGATGTGTTGTACAATGTTCACATCCACCATGACAGATGTATTGTACAATGTTCACATCCACCATGACAGATGTGTTGTACAATTGTTCAATGTTCACATCCACCATGACAGATGTGTTGTACAATGTTCACATCCACCATGACAGATGTGTTGTACAATGTTCACATCCACCATGACAGATGGGTTGTACAGAAGCAATAGTTTGTGGACAGTAGTGTATCAAATGCTGTCAGGAAACTGTCTCCACCATCACCTGGGGTCTGTATCTCCACCATCAGCTGTATCTCCACCATCAGCTGTATCTCCACCATCAGCTGTATCTCCACCACCACATGTATCTCCACCATCAGCTGTATCTCCACCATCAGCTGTATCTCCACCATCACATGTATCTCCAGCATCAGCTGTATCTCCACCATCAGCTGTATCTCCACCATCACATGTATCTCCACCATCAGCTGTATCTCCACCATCATGAGGTGGTTGACGTGTTCACAGTACAGATGTCTCCAAAATGCTGGGTCATCATGCAGGAGACCAGCAAACGTACACTTGTATTGGAGATCATGTGGCACATCCACCCCCCCTCTCTCTCTCTCTCTCTCTCTCTCTCTCTCTCTCTCTCTCTCTCTCTCTCTCTCTCTCTCTCTCTCTCTCTCTCTCTCTCTCTCCCAGATGGTGACACTAGCCACTCCTGCCGTGCCAGCTGAGGGTGACCATGGCTGGCCCACTCAACCATACCTAATGTTAATGACATGTTTACCTTTTGTTGGCCATGTTAGATCATGTGTTGGCCATGTTAGGTCATGTGTTGGCCATGTTAGGTCATGTGTTGGCCATGCTAGGTCATGTGTTGGCCATGTTAGGTCATGTGTTGGCCATGTTAGGTCATGTGTTGGCCATGTTAGATCATGTGTTGGCCATGTTAGGTCATGTGTTGGCCATGTTAGGTCATGTGTTGGCCATGTTAGATCATGTGTTGGCCATGTTAGATCATGTGTTGGCCATGCTAGGTCATGTATTGGCCATGTTAGCTCATGTGTTGGCCATGCTAGGTCATGTGTTGGCCATGTTAGGTCATGTGTTGGCCATGTTAGATCATGTGTTGGCCATGTTAGGTCATGTGTTGGCCATGTTAGGTCATGTGTTGGCCATGTTAGATCATGTGTTGGCCATGCTAGGTCATGTGTTGGCCATGTTAGATCATGTGTTGGCCATGTTAGATCATGTGTTGGCCATGTTAGGTCATGTGTTGGCCATGTTAGGTCCATGTTAGGGGCCATGTTAGCTTCATGTACTGACGACCTCCTCTCGTGTCTACAGATGGTCGCAAGGTCTGCTGTTCCACCAGGCCCTGGTCGACTGTGGTCGAGCTGCCATCTTGATCCCGCTGGGTCGATCCATCTACAGTTGTCTACCAGTGACCAAGTGTTCCCTGGTCGAGACCGCCTTCCTCCTCCTGGTCACCGTGTCCACCATCAACATGTTAACAACGGTATTAAGCCAAGTAAAGGAAGAATTTATTGAGTCATGTGTGTAGGTGTACTGCCACACAGATGGTGTAGGTGTACTGCTGTGGGGAGGAGTCTCTCCTACACTGCCACACAGATGGTGTAGGTGTACTGCTGTGAGGAGGGTTCACTCCTACACTGCCACACAGATGGTGTAGGTGTACTGCTGTGGGGAGGAGGAGTCTCTCCTACACTGCCACACAGATGGTGTAGGTGTACTGCTGTGAGGAGGGGTTACTCCTACACTGCCACACAGATGGTTTAGGTGTACTGAACATGTCTTAGTCCTGGGCTCGGCCTGATCTGACCCAGTAAACACGTGACCTTAATCTGACCTGAGATGACCTCTAAACCTTGTCTTAAACTGGTCTTAACTACATAACCTAAATACTTACTGGTGATTAAGGAAACAACACCTACTGACATGTAATGACCACACCCGCCCTACACCTCCACCAACACCCTCTAACCCCCCCCCCTCCACCAACACCATCCACCCTTACAGTGTTATGTGTACTGTACACCTTCCTGAACATACAGTGTTCATGTAGTGTACACTTTCCTGAACATACAGTGTTACATGTACTGTACACCTTCCTGAACATAAAGTGTTACATGTACGGTACACCTTCCTGAACATACAGTGTTACATGTACTGTACACCTTCCTGAACATACAGTGTTACATGTACTGTACACCTTCCTGAACATACAGTGTTGCATGCACTGTACACCTTCCTGAACATACAGTATTACATGTACTGTACACCTTCCTGAACATACAGTGTTACATGTACTGTACACCTTCCTGAACATACAGTGTTCATGTACTGTACACTTTCCTGAACATACAGTGTTACATGTACTGTACACCTTCCTGAACATACAGTGTTAAATGTACGGTACACCTTCCTGAACATACAGTGTTACATGTACTGTACACCTTCCTGAACATACAGTGTTACATGTACTGTATACCTTCCTGAACATACAGTGTTGCATGTACTGTACACCTTCCTGAACATACAGTGTTACATGTACTGTACACCTTCCTGAACATACAGTGTTACATGTACTGTACACCTTCCTGAACATACAGTGTTACATGTACTGTACACCTTCCTGAACATACAGTGTTACATGTACTGTACACCTTCCTGAACATACAGTGTTACATGTACTGTACACCTTCCTGAACATACAGTGTTACATGTACTGTACACCTTCCTGAACATACAGTGTTACATGTACTGTACACCTTCCTGAACATACAGTGTTACATGTACTGTACACCTTCCTGAACATACAGTGTTACATGTACTGTACACCTTCCTGAACATACAGTGTTACATGTACTGTACACCTTCCTGAACATACAGTGTTACATGTACTGTACACCTTCCTGAACATACAGTGTTACATGTACTGTACACCTTCCTGAACATACAGTGTTACATGTACTGTACACCTTCCTGAACATACAGTGTTACATGTACTGTACACCTTCCTGAACATACAGTGTTACATGTACTGTACACCTTCCTGAACATACAGTGTTACATGTACTGTACACCTTCCTGAACATACAGTGTTACATGTACTGTACACCTTCCTGAACATACAGTGTTACATGTACTGTACACCTTCCTGAACATACAGTGTTACATGTACTGTACACCTTCCTGAACATACAGTGTTACATGTACTGTACACCTTCCTGAACATACAGTGTTACATGTACTGTACACCTTCCTGAACATACAGTGTTACATGTACTGTACACCTTCCTGAACATACAGTGTTACATGTACTGTACACCTTCCTGAACATACAGTGTTACATGTACTGTACACCTTCCTGAACATACAGTGTTACATGTACTGTACACCTTCCTGAACATACAGTGTTACATGTACTGTACACCTTCCTGAACATACAGTGTTACATGTACTGTACACCTTCCTGAACATACAGTGTTACATGTACTGTACACCTTCCTGAACATACAGTGTTACATGTACTGTACACCTTCCTGCACATACAGTGTTACATGTACTGTACACCTTCCTGAACATACAGTGTTCATGTACTGTACACCTTCCTGAACATACAGTGTTACATGTACTGTACACCTTCCTGAACATACAGTGTTACATGTACTGTACACCTTCCTGAACATACAGTGTTACATGTACTGTACACCTTCCTGAACATACAGTGTTACATGTACTGTACACCTTCCTGCACATACAGTGTTACATGTACTGTACACCTTCCTGAACATACTTGTACATGTACTACCTCTGTACACAGTGTTGCATGTACTGTACACCTTCCTGCACATACAGTGTTACATGTACTGTACACCTTCCTGAACATACAGTGTTACATGTACTGTACACCTTCCTGCACATATGCAGTGTTACATGTACTGAACACCTTTCTGAACATACAGTGTTACATGTACTGTACACCTTCCTGAACATACAGTGTTACATGTACTATACACCTACCTCACATGCAGTGTTACATCTGTTGTACACCTTTCTGAATATAAAGTGTTACAATATTACATTGCTGTACAGTATCCTGCACATTCAGTGTTACAATATTACATCGTTGTACAATATCCTGCACATTCAGTGTTACAATATTACATCGCTGTACAATATCCTGCACATTCAGTGTTACAATATTACATCGTTGTACAATATCCTGCACATTTAGTGTTACAATATTACATCGTTGTACAATATCCTGTACATTTAGTGTTACAATATTACATCGTTGTACAATATCCTGCACATTCAGTGTTGCAATACTACATCGGTGTACAATATCCTGCACATTCAGTGTTATAATACATCATTTGTAAACGTTATTGCACATTCGGTGTTGTAATGTTACATCTATTGTACACTCGCCTGCACATTCAGTGTTATACTTATATATATCATTTAATATTCAGTGTTACTATAAGACGTGACCACCAGCGCCATCTGTCAGGATGACCTAATGTTTGTTGACGTACTGTCCCGTGTGGACCAGCACTGGTAACTAGGAAGTGTGTTGACGTACTGTCCCGTGTGGACCAGCACTGGTAACTAGGAAGTGTGTTGACGTACTGTCCCGTGTGGACCAGCACTGGTAACTAGGAAGTGTGTTGACGTACTGTCCCGTGTGGACCAGCACTGGTAACTAGGAAGTGTGTTGACGTACTGTCCCGTGTGGACCAGCACTGGTAACTAGGAAGTGTGTTGACGTACTGTCCCGTGTGGACCTGTGGACCAGCACTGGTAACTAGGAAGTGTGTTGACGTACTGTCCCGTGTGGACCTGTGGACCAGCACTGGTAACTAGGAAGTGTGTTGACGTACTGTCCCGTGTGGACCTGTGGACCAGCACTGGTAACTAGGAAGTGTGTTGACGTACTGTCCAGTGTGGACCAGCACTGGTAACTAGGAAGTGTGTTGACGTACTGTCCAGTGTGGACCAGCACTGGTAACTAGGAAGTGTGTTGACGTACTGTCCCGTGTGGACCAGCACTGGTAACTAGGAAGTGTGTTGACGCAGCTGGTAACTAGGAAGTGTGTTGACGTACTGTCCCGTATGGACCTGTGGACCAGCACTGGTAACTAGGAAGTGTGTTGACGTACTGTCCCGTGTGGACCTGTGGACCAGCACTGGTAACTAGGAAGTGTGTTGACGTACTGTCCCGTGTGGACCAGCACTGGTAACTAGGAAGTGTGTTGACGTACTGTCCCGTGTGGACCAGCACTGGTAACTAGGAAGTGTGTTGACGTACTGTCCCGTGTGGACCAGCACTGGTAACTAGGAAGTGTGTTGACGTACTGTCCCGTGTGGACCAGCACTGGTAACTAGGAAGTGTGTTGACGTACTGTCCCGTGTGGACCTGTGGACCAGCACTGGTAACTAGGAAGTGTGTTGACGTACTGTCCCGTGTGGACCAGCACTGGTAACTAGGAAGTGTGTTGACGTACTGTCCCGTGTGGACCAGCACTGGTAACTAGGAAGTGTGTTGACGTACTGTCCCGTATGGACTAGCACTGGTAACTAGGAAGTGTGTTTACTTAGAGAATGTCGTCAAACTCTTCTGTCTGGACGGATACTTATGGATCATCCACAAGCTGGTATGACCAACATAAGGGTGTCATGTGTCCTGGATCTTTCCACAAGCTGGTATGACCCACATAAGGGTGTCATGTGTCCTGGATCCTTCCACAAGCTGGTATGACCAACATAAGGGTGTCATGTGTCCTGGCTCCTGCCACCAGCTGGTATGACCAACATAAGGGTGTCATGTGTCCTGGATCCTTCCACAAGCTGGTATGACCAACATAAGGGTGTCATGAGTCCTGGATCCTTCCACAAGCTGGTATGACCAACATAAGGGTGTCATGTGTCCTGGATCCTTCCACAAGCTGGTATGACCAACATAAGGGTGTCATGTGTCCTGACTCCTTCCACAAGCTGGTATGACCAACATAAGGGTGTCATGTGTCCTGGATCTTTCCACAAGCTGGTATGACCAACATAAGGGTGTCATGTGTCCTGGCTCCTGCCACCAGCTGGTATGACAAACATAAGGGTGTCATGTGTCCTGGCTCCTTCCACAAGCTGGTATGACCAACATAAGGGTGTCATGTCTCCTGGCTCCTTCCACAAGCTGGTATGGCCAACATAAGGGTGTCATGTGTCCTGGATCTTTCCACAAGCTGGTATGACCAACATAAGGGTGTCATGTGTCCTGGATCCTTCCACAAGCTGGTATGACCAACATAAGGGTGTCATGTGTCCTGGATCCTTCCACAAGCTGGTATGACCAACATAAGGGTGTCATGTGTCCTGGATCTTTCCACAAGCTGGTATGACCAACATAAGGGTGTCATGTGTCCTGGATCCTTCCACAAGCTGGTATGACCAACATAAGGGTGTCATGTGTCCTGGCTCCTGCCACCAGCTGGTATGACCAACATAAGGGTGTCATGTGTCCTGGATCCTGCCACAAGCTGGTATGACCAACATAAGGGTGTCATGTGTCCTGGATCCTTCTACAAGCTGGTATGACCAACATAAGGGTGTCATGTGTCCTGGCTCCTTCCACAAGCTGGTATGACCAACATAAGGGTGTCATGTGTCCTGGCTCCTGCCACAAGCTGGTATGACAAACATAAGGGTGTCATGTGTCCTGACTCCTGCCACCAGCTGGTATGACAAACATAAGGGTGTCATGTGTCCTGGATCCTTCCACAATCTGGTATGACCAACATAAGGGTGTCATGTGTCCTGGCTCCTGCCACCAGCTGGTATGACAAACATAAGGGTGTCATGTGTCCTGACTCCTGCCATCAGCTGGTATGACAAACATAAGGGTGTCATGTGTCCTGGATCCTTCCACAATCTGGTATGACCAACATAAGGGTGTCATGTGTCCTGGCTCCTTCCACAAGCTGGTATGACCAACATAAGGGTGTCATGTGTCCTGGCTCCTTCCACAAGCTGGTATGACCAACATAAGGGTGTCATGTGTCCTGGATCTTTCCACAAGCTGGTATGACCAACATAAGGGTGTCATGTGTCCTAGATCCCTCCACAAGCTGGTATGACCAACATAAGGGTGTCATGTGTCCTGGATCCTTCCACAAGCTGATGTGACCAACTAAGGATGTCCTGTGTCCTGGATCCTTCCACCAGCTGATGTGACCAACATAAGGATGTCATGTCTCCTAGATCCTTCCACCAGCTGTTGTGATCAAAATCAGGGTATCATGTGTCCTGGATCATGCAACCAGCTGGTTTGACCATCATAAGGGTGTCATATGTCCTGGATCCTGCAACCAGCTGGTGTGACCATCATAAGGGTGTCATGTGTCCTGGATCCTGCAACCAGCTGGTGTGACCATCATAAAGGTGTCATGTGTCCTGGATCCTGCCACCAGCTGGTGTGACCAACATAAGGGCGTCATGTGTCCTGGATCCTGCCACCAGCTGGTGTGACCATCATAAAGGTGTCATGTGTCCTGGATCCTGCCACCAGCTGGTGTGACCATCATAAAGGTGTCATGTGTCCTGGATCCTGCCACCAGTTGGTGTGACCATCATAAAGGTGTCATGTGTCCTGGATCCTGCAACCAGCTGGTGTGACCATCATAAAGGTGTCATGTGTCCTGGATCCTGCCACCAGCTGGTGTGACCAACATAAAGGTGTTATGTGTCCTGGATCCTGCCACCAGCTGGTGTGACCAACATAAGGGCGTCATGTGTCCTGGATCCTGCCACCAGCTGGTGTGACCATCATAAAGGTGTCATGTGTCCTGGATCCTGCCACCAACGGGTGTGACCAACATAACGGTGTCATGTGTCCTGGATGATGCCACCAGCTGGTGTGACCAACATAAAGGTGTCATGTGTCCTGGATGATGCCACCAGCTGGTGTGACCAACATAAAGGTGTCATGTGTCCTGGATCATGCCACCAGCTGGTGTGACCAACATAAAGGTGTCATGTGTCCTGGATCATGCCACCAGCTGGTGTGACCAACATAAAGGTGTCATGTGTCCTGGATCATGCCACCAGCTGGTGTGACCAACATAAAGGTGTCATGTGTCCTGGATCCTGCCACCAGCTGGTGTGACCATCATAAGGGCGTCGTGTGTCCTTGATCCTGCCACCAGCTGGTGTGACCAACATAAGGGCGTCATGTGTCCTGGATCGTGCCACCAGGTCTGTCTGGAAGAGATCGTGTCTGGGCCACAGACACCCCTCTCTTATCTCTCGCCTTATCTCTCCCTGGTGATAACAGTTGATTGCCTTCAATAAATCTTGGTAAAGTCTTATCTGTTCCTTAACTTCCAATCATCCAATATGACTGTGGCGGACGACGTGCCACCAGTTGTGAACTGGTTGTACCAGTTGTGTCTCATAACCTTATCTGTTAACAACACCTGAGGACACAATTGATAATAAGTTGTAATCATAACTGGGAAAGGGGAAGTAAGTCATAGACTTCCTCATGTTGATATTAATCAGTATTTTGATAAGGATTTCTTAATGTGGCACAAAAATCTGATATGATGATTGTCAACAAGATATCATGTTTCTCTTGTCATACTTTTCAATGATATAAACATTCAGTCAACTTGGTTTAATGTTCAGCTAAATACTGTCTTTTGAACTTTACGAATGATAGTTATCATAATACTATATGGTATGTTTCACTAGTCTAGATCATATGGTATGTTTCACTAGTCTTGGTCATATGGTATGTTTCACTAGTCTTGGTCATATGGTATGTTTCACTAGTCTTGGTCATATGGTATGTTTCACTAGTCTTGATCATATGGTATGTTTCACTAGTCTTGGTCATATGGTATGTTTCACTAGTCTTGATCATATGGTATGTTTCACTAGTCTTGGTCATATGGTATGTTTCACTAGTCTTGGTCATATGGTATGTTTCACTAGTCTTGATCATATGGTATGTTTCACTAGTCTTGGTCATATGGTATGTTTCACTAGTCTTGATCATATGGTATGTTTCATTAGTCTTGGTCATATGGTATGTTTCACTAGTCTTGATCATATGGTATGTTTCACTAGTCTTGATCATATGGTATGTTTCACTAGTCCTGATCATATGGTATGTTTCACTAGTCTTGGTCATATGGTGTGTTTCACTAGTCTTGGTCATATGGTATGTTTCACTAATCTTCATCATATGGTGTTTCACTAGTCTTGATCATATGGTATGTTTCACTAGTCTTGACCATATGGTATGTTTCACTAGTCTTGATAATATGGTATGTTTCACTAGTCTTGATCATATGGTATGTTTCACTAGTCTTGGTCATATGGTATGTTTCACTAGTCTTGATCATATGGTATGTTTCACTAGTCTTGATCATATGGTATGTTTCACTAGTCTTGATCATATGGTATGTCTCCCTAGTCTTGATCATATGGTGTTTCACTAGTCTTGATCATAGGGTGTTTCACTAGTCTTGATCATATGGTATGTTTCACTAGTCTTGATCATATGGTGTGTTTCACTAGTCTTGATCATATGGTATGTTTCACTGGTCTTGATCATATGGTGTGTTTCACTAGTCTTGGTCATATGGTGTTTCACTAGTCTTGATCATATGGTATGTTTCACTAGTCTTGATCATATGGTGTGTTTCACTAGTCTTGATCATATGGTATGTTTCACTAGTCTTGATCATATGGTGTGTTTCACTAGTCTTGGTCATATGGTGTTTCACTAGTCTTGATCATCTGGTGTGTTTCACCAGTCTTGGTCATATGGTGTTTCACTATTCTTGATCATCTGGTGTGTTTCACTAGTCTTGGTCATATGGTATTTCAATAATCTTGATCATATGGTATGTTTCAATAATCTTGATCATATGGTGTTTCACTGTCTTGGTCATATAATGTTTCACTAGTCTTTGTCATATGGTATGTTTCACTAATCTTGATCATATGGTGTTTCACTAGTCTTGGTCATATGGTGTTTCACTAGTCTTTGTCATATGGTGTTTCACTAGTCTTTGTCATATGGTATGTTTCACTAATCTTGATCATATGGTGTTTCACTAGTCTTGGTCATATGGTATGTTTCACTAATCTTGATCATATGGTGTTTCACTAGTTTTGGTCATATGGTATACTTCACTCGTCATGGTCATATAGTGTTTCACTAGTTTTGATTATATGGTGTGTCATTAGTGTTGATCATATGGCATTTCACTAGTGTTATTCATATATTTTTTCACTAGTGTTGATCATGTGGTGATCCTATAGTGTTTCACTAATGTTGACCATAGGACGTTTCACTAGTGTTGATCATATGTTGCTTCACAAGTGTTGATCATATGGTGTTTCACTAGTGGTGATAATATGGTATTTAACTCGTCTTGGTCATGTGGTGTTTCACCAATGTTGATCCTATCGTGCTTCACTAGTGTTAATCCTATTGTGTTTCACCAGTGATGATCACTTGGTGTTTCACTAATGTTGATCATATGGTGTTTCACTAGTGTTCACCATATGGTGTCTCACTAATTTTGATCCTATGTTGCTTCACTAGTGTTAATCATACAGTGTTTCACTAATATTGATCATAAGGTGTTTCACTAATGCTGATCATATGGTGTTTCAATAGTGTTGATGATATGGTGTATCACTAGTCTTGGTCATATGGTATGTTTCACTAGTCTTGGTCATATGGTGTTTCAATAGTGTTGATAATATGGTGCTTCACTTGTCTTGGTCATATGATATGTTTCGCTAGTTTTGGTCATATGGTATGTTTCACTAGTCTTGGTCATATGGTGTTTCACTAGTCTTGGTCAGATGGTGTTTCACTAGTCTTGGTCATATGGTGTTTCACTAATGTTCATCAATTGATGTTTCACTCATGTTAATTATATGGTGTTTCACCAGTGGTGACAACATGGTTTTTTACTAGTGTTGATCATATGTTGTTTCACTGGTGTTGATCCTATGGTGTTTCAATAGTGTTGATCATGCTGTGTTTCACTGGTCTTCATCCTATGGTATTTCACTCGTCTTGGTCGTGTGGTGTTTCACTAATGTTGATCATATGATGCTTCACTGGTGTTGATCCTATGTTGCTTTACTCGTGTTGATCCTATGGTGTTTCACTAGTCCTGATCATATGGTGTTTCACTAGTGTTGATCCTATGGTGTTTCATCAGTCCTGATCATATGGTGTTTCACTAGTGTTGATCCTATGGTGTTTAACTAGTCCTGATCATATGGTGTTTCACTAGTGTTGATCCTATTGTGTTTCACCAGTCCTGATCATACGGTGCTTCACTAGTGTTGATCCTATGGTGTTTCACTAATGTTGATCATATGGTGTTTCACTAGTGTTGATCCTAGGTGTTTCACTAGTGCTGATCCTATGGTGTTTCTCCAGTCCTGTCATATGGTGTTTCACTAGTGTTGATCCTATGGTGTTTCACTGGTCCTGATCATATGGTGTTTCACTAGTGTTGATCCTATGGTGCTTCACCAGTCCTGATCCTATGGTGTTTCACTAGTGTTGATAATATGGTGTTTCACTAGTGTTGATCCTATGGTGTTTCACTGGTCCTGATCATATGGTGTTTCACTAGTGTTGATCCTATTGTGTTTCACCAGTCCTGATCCTATGGTGTTTCACTAGTGATGATCCTATGGTGTTTCACCAGTCCTGATCCTATGGTGTTTCACTAGTGTTGATCATATGGTGTTTCACTGGTGTTGATCATATGGTGTTTCGCTAGTGTTGATCCTATGGTGTTTCACTAGTGTTGATCATATGGCGTTTCACTAGTGTTGATCCTATGGTGTTTCACTGGTGTTGATCCTATGTTGTTTTACTCGTGTTGATCCTATGGTGTTTCACTAGTCCTGATCATATGGTGTTTCACTAGTGTTGATCCTA